>NW_025534654.1:37500-169757 GCF_020615455.1 Coregonus clupeaformis
AGCTCCACCCAGCTCCATTATAACAGTAGTTTAGTACTGACCCTAACCCCTCCTGGTTCTCCAACGTGTGCCAGCTCCACCCAGCTCCATTATAACAGTAGTTTAGTACTGACCCTAACCCCTCCTGGTTCTCCAACGTGTGCCAGCTCCATCCAGCTCCATTATAACAGTAGTTTAGTACTGACCCTAACCCCTCCTGGTTCTCCAATGTGTGCCAGCTCCACCCAGCTCCATTATAACAGTAGTTTAGTACTGACCCTAACCCCTCCTGGTTCCATTATAACAGTAGTTTAGTACTGACCCTAACCCCTCCTGGTTCTCCAACGTGTGCCAGCTCCATCCAGCTCCATTATAACAGTAGTTTAGTACTGACCCTAACCCCTCCTGGTTCTCCAACGTGTGCCAGCTCCACCCAGCTCCATTATAACAGTAGTTTAGTACTGACCCTAACCCCTCCTGGTTCCATTATAACAGTAGTTTAGTACTGACCCTAACCCCTCCTGGTTCTCCAACGTGTGCCAGCTCCATCCAGCTCCATTATAACAGTAGTTTAGTACTAACCCTAACCCCTCCTGGTTCTCCAACGTGTGCCAGCTCCATCCAGCTCCATTATAACAGTAGTTTAGTACTGACCCTAACCCCTCCTGGTTCTCCAACGTGTGCCAGCTCCACCCAGCTCCATTATAACAGTAGTTTAGTACTGGCCCTAACCCCTCCTGGTTCTCCAACGTGTGCCAGCTCCATCCAGCTCCATTATAACAGTAGTTTAGTACTGACCCTAACCCCTCCTGGTTCTCCAACGTGTGCCAGCTCCACCCAGCTCCATTATAACAGTAGTTTAGTACTGACCCTAACCCCCTCCTGGTTCTCCAACGTGTGCCAGCTCCATCCAGCTCCATTATAACAGTAGTTTAGTACTGACCCTAACCCCTCCTGGTTCTCCAACGTGTGCCAGCTCCATCCAGCTCCATTATAACAGTAGTTTAGTACTGACCCTAACCCCTCCTGGTTCTCCAACGTGTGCCAGCTCCATCCAGCTCCATTATAACAGTAGTTTAGTACTGACCCTAACCCCTCCTGGTTCTCCAACGTGTGCCAGCTCCATTATAACAGTAGTTTAGTACTGACCCTAAACCCTCCTGGTGCTCCAACGTGTGCCAGCTCCACCCAGCTCCATTATAACAGTAGTTTAGTACTGACCCTAAACCCTCCTGGTTCTCCAACGTGTGCCAGCTCCATCCAGCTCCATTATAACAGTAGTTTAGTACTGACCCTAAACCCCTCCTGGTTCTCCAACGTGTGCCAGCTCCATCCAGCTCCATTATAACAGTAGTTTAGTACTGACCCTAACCCCTCCTGGTTCTCCAACGTGTGCCAGCTCCATCCAGCTCCATTATAACAGTAGTTTAGTACTGACCCTAACCCCTCCTGGTTCTCCAACGTGTGCCAGCTCCACCCAGCTCCATTATAACAGTAGTTTAGTACTGACCCTAACCCCTCCTGGTTCTCCAACGTGTGCCAGCTCCATCCAGCTCCATTATAACAGTAGTTTAGTACTGACCCTAACCCCTCCTGGTTCTCCAACGTGTGCCAGCTCCACCCAGCTCCATTATAACAGTAGTTTAGTACTGACCCTAACCCCTCCTGGTTCTCCAACGTGTGCCAGCTCCATCCAGCTCCATTATAACAGTAGTTTAGTACTGACCCTAAACCCTCCTGGTTCGGCAGCTCCATTATAACAGTAGTTTAGTACTGACCCTAAACCCTCCTGGTTCTCCTGGTCCTGGTGTAGACATGTTTCAGGTCCCACCCATCAGATGTGACAGCAGCCTGGGTGAGGTTCTGCAGGTTACACCACTAATGGCTGCCCTGGAGACCACTGGAGACCAGTCACTGGAGACCACTGGAGACCAGCTACTGGATACCAGCCACTGGAGACCAGCCACTGGAGACCAGCCACTGGAGACCGACCACTGGAGACCAACCACTGGAGACCGGCCACTGGAGACCGGCCACTGGAGTCCGGCCACTGGAGACCGGCACTGGAGACCGGCCACTGGAGACCGAACACTGGAGAAACGACCACTGGAGACCGGCCACTGGAGACCGACCACTGGAGACCGACCACTGGAGAAACGACCACTGGAGACCGGCCACTGGAGACCGGCCACTGGAGACCGACCACTGGAGAAACGACCACTGGAGACCGGCCACTGGAGACCGGCCACTGGAGACCGACCACTGGAGAAACGACCACTGGAGACCGGCCACTGGAGACCGGCCACTGGAGACCGGCCACAGGAGACCGGCCACTGGAGACCAGCCACTGGAGACCAGCCACTGGAGACCACTGGAGACCACTGGAGACCAGCCACTGGAGACCACTGGGAATCAAACCCACAACCCTGGCGTTGCAAGCGCCATGCACTACCAACTTAGCTACAGTCAGTGGAGACCAGTCAGTGGAGACCAGTCAGTGGAGACCAGTCAGTGGAGACCAGTCATTGGAGACCAGTCATTGGAGACCAGTCAGTGGAGACCAGTCAGTGGAGACCAGTCATTGGAGACCAGTCATTGGAGACCAGTCAGTGGAGACCAGTCAGTGGAGACCAGTCAGTGGAGACCAGTCATTGGAGACCAGTCAGTGGAGACCAGTCAGTGGAGACCAGTCATTGGAGACCAGTCAGTGGAGACCAGTCATTGGAGACCAGTCAGTGGAGACCAGTCAGTGGAGACCAGTCAGTGGAGACCAGTCACTGGAGACCAGTCACTGGAGACCAGTCAAACAATGGTCCCTTCTCATCACCATCCTTCATAAACCAGTAAATGATTTCCTCTGGCTGTGTCCCAAATCGAACCCTATTCCCTATATAGTGCACTACTTTTGACCAGAGCCTGGGGATGAGTATAAAAACTGACACCTGTAACAAAATGAAGGGCACTATAGTAGATGGCATCCAAAGGGTTAAGAGCACCATAAATCACCATAAACAAGAACAGATAAAAAGGTTGACTGAATATTCTGCTTCCTACTGCTTAGAGAAAGGCACCAGTCCCAGTGCCAGAGCAGTCCGCTCCACCTGGGTCCAGTTCAGCTCCGGTCAGCGGCTCCAGTCCAGAGCCCGGGCAGTCCGCTCCACCGGGGTCCAGTTCAGCTCCGGTCAGCGGCTCCAGTCCAGAACCCGGGCAGTCCGCCTCACCGGTGCCCAGTCCAGGTCCGGTCGTCTACTCTTCCCCCATGCCGGAGCCATCCGCTCCACCGGGGTCTGAGCCGGAGCCAGACGTCAACCCCTCTCCAGGGTCGGGGCCTCCCACACCAGGGTCCAGACAGGGCTTGGTGCATCGTGGGAGGACTGAGAGGGGAGGCATCGCGCCGGGGTCCAGACCGGACCAGGTGTGCTACGGGGAGGCAGGAAAGGAGAGGAGTGTACTGCGTCCGAAGCCGGAGCCGCAACCGAGGCTAGATGCCCACCGGACCCTCCCCTATTGAGTCAGGTTTTTGCGGCTGGAGTCCGCACCTTTGGGGGGGGGGGGGTACTGTCACGCCCTGACCTTGAGAACCCTGTTATTCTCTAGTTAGTTTGGTCAGGGTGTGAATGTTGACATATCTATGTTATATATTTCTATGTTGGCCGGGTGTGGTTCCCAATCAGAGGCAGCTGTCGTTCGTTGTCTCTGATTGGGGATCATACTTAGGCAGCCATTTTGGCTACCTATGTTGTGGCTACCTACGCTATGTCTGGCGCAAACCCAACACCTCTCATCACCCCGAGAACACCATCCCCACAGTGAAGCATGGTGGTGGCAGCATCATGCTGTGGGGATGTTTTTCATCGGCAGGGACTGGGAAACTGGTCAGAATTGAAGGAATGATGGATGGCGCTAAATACAGGGAAATTCGTGAGGGAAACCTGTTTCAGTCTTCCAGAGATTTGAGACTGGGACGGAAGTTCACCTTCCAGCAGGACAATGACCCTAAGCATACTGCTAAAGCAACACTTGAGTGGTTTAACGGGAAACATTTAAATGTCCTGGAATGGCCTGGTCAAAGCCCAGACCTCAATCCAATTGAGAATCTGTGGTATGACTTTAAGATTGCTGTACACCAGCGGAACCCATCCAACTTGAAGGAGCTGGAGCAGTTTTGCCTTGAAGAATGGGCAACAATCCCAGTGGCTAGATGTGCCAAGCTTATAGAGACATACCCCAAGAGACATGCAGCTGTAATTGCTGCAAAAGGTGGCTCTACAACATATTGACTTTGGGGGGGTGAATAGTTATGCACGCTCAAGTTTTCTGTTTTTTTGTCTTATTTCTTGTTTGTTTCACCCCAAAAATTATTTTGCATCTTCAAAGTGGTAGGCATGTTGTGTAAATCAAATGATACAAACCCCCCCAAAATCAATTTTAATTCCAGGTTGTAAGGCAACGAAATAGGAAAAATGCCAAGGGGGGTGAATACATTCGCAAACTGACTGACTCATTGGTTATAACTCTGGCCAATTCTCTGGTGATTGGATCATATAACTGGTCAACTGTCTGGTGATGGGATCATATAACTGGTCAACTCTCTGGTGATTGGATCATATAACTGGTCAACTCTCTGGTGATTGGATCATATAACTGGCCAACTCTCTGGTGATTGGATCGTTTAACTGGTCAACTCTCTGGTGATTGGATCATATAACTGGTCAACTCTCTGGTGATTGGATCACATAACTGCTGGTGATTGGATCATATAACTGGTCAACTCTCTGGTGATTGGATCATATAACTGGCCAACCCTCTGGTGATTGGATCATTTAACTGGCCAACTCTCTGGTGATTGGGTGAGAGATGACATGTGACTCTGGCTGATATGTCATCAGGTGCACTTCAAGCTCCCGTTCCCCATTCCCCCACAATCCTATTCTCTGACAGTTTGTTTTTAGAGGCTCTGTGTGTTGGCATGTCTGCTTCCTTGCACCTGTGTCTGCCCTGAGCTCCCTGGGAGTATAGAGACAGTGTCCCACCTTCCTCTACACTCCCCCTGTCCTCCCCCCTCTCCTCTCCTCTCCTCTCCTCTCCTCTCCTCTCCTCTCCTCTCCTCTCCTCTCCTCTCCTCTCCTCTCCTCTCCTCTCCTCTCCTCTCCTCTCCTCTCCTCTCCTCTCCTCTCCTCTCCTCTCTTCTCTTCTCTTCTCCTCTCCTCTCTTCTCTCTCTTCTCTTCTCTTCTCTTCTCTTCTCTTCTCTTCTCTTCTCTTCTCTTCTCTTCTCTTCTCTTCTCTTCTCTTCTCTTCTCTTCTCTTCTCTTCTCTTCTCTTCTCTTCTCTCCTCTTCTCTTCTCTCCTCTTCTCTTCCTCTCCTCTCCTCTCCTCTCCTCTCCTCTCCTCTCCTCTCCTCTCCTCTCCTCTCCTCTATCCAGCAGTAAACTAGGCCATCTACAAAGCACCAGGCTAGGGGTAGGGTGGAAAGGGTGGGGGCATTTCAGGTTGTCATAAAGACCTACCTGTCAAGGGAGATCCTAGAGAGTTTGGAGAAGGGGGGGGCTCGAGGTGTGTGTGCCATGCGGCAAGGACAGTATGTGTGTGTGCGTGTGTGCGTGCATGGGTTTGTGTGCCCGCCTGTGTGTAATGTGTGATGTGTATAATATCTTTGTTCTGTGATCATGTGTGTGTGCTGTGATCGTGTGTGTGTTCTGTGTGATACAGTGCCTTAGTGTGCAGGGTGGGGAACACCAGACTCAGTGATGATTGGGCTTTAGAGCTTAGCTCCTATAATGTGCTCCAGACCTGCTCTGCCCTGCCCAGGTTCCCATAGGACCAGAGAGGACCAGAGAGAGGGGCTTACAGCCTGACTAACTGCCCACTCAGCACATCCCAAAGCTGGCTGCTTCTACACCCCTCACTACCAAAGGCTTATTTTCACTAGAATCATAACTGAATACTGTCTTGTGATGATATTATCAATAGAACATTATCTTCACCAAGTCTGATGATATTATCAATAGAACATTATCTTCACCAAGTCTGATGATATTATCAATAGAACATTGTCTTCACCAAGTCTGTTGATATTATCAATAGAACATTATCTTCACCAAGTCTGATGATATTATCAATAGAACATTATCTTCACCAAGTCTGATGATATTATCAATAGAACATTATCTTCACCAAGTCTGATGATATTATCAATAGAACATTATCTTCACCAAGTCTGATGATATTATCAATAGAACACTATCTTCACCAAGTCTGATGATATTATCAATAGAACGTTGTCTTCACCAAGTCTGATGATATTATCAATAGAACATTATATTCACCAAGTCTGATGATATTATCAATAGAACATTATCTTCACCAAGTCTGATGATATTATCAATAGAACATTATCTTCACCAAGTCTGATGATATTATCAATTGAACGTTATCTTCACCAAGTCTGATGATATTATCAATAGAACGTTATCTTCACCAAGTCTGATGATATTATCAATAGAACGTTATCTTCACCACGTCTGATGATATTATCAATAGAACGTTATCTTCGTCAAGTCTGATGATATTATCAATAGAACGTTGTCTTCACCAAGTCTGATGATATTATCAACAGAACGTTGTCTTCACCAAGTCTGATGATATTATCAACAGAACGTTGTCTTCACCAAGTCTGATGATATTATCAACAGAACGTTGTCTTCACCAAGTCTGATGATATTATCAATAGAACGTTATCTTCACCAAGTCTCATGATATTATCAATAGAACATTATCTTCACCAAGTCTGATGATATTATCAATAGAACATTATCTTCACCAAGTCTGATGACATTATCAACAGAACGACTAGAGGGTCAGTGAACGCTACGCTGAACCACTTGATGGTGAGTCAATAACTAAAAGATACAGACAAGACCAGTATGATTGCGTAGAAGGATAAGCGTTTGCCGAATTTGGATTCTGCAGCAGATACCAGAGCAACTGCAAAGAAGCAGTGTAATGAGTATCGTTCAGTTTCCCTTTATCTACAGACTTCCCTCTACTGTTAAATAGCTCCAGGCTGCCAGAGGGGGTTTCAATCATAATGAGTTAGCATGTGTCATGAAGCATACTGTACCCAGACCACACAGGCACTTCCTGTCCTCAGGCGGAGGTAATAACACTCGTCGTGTTGGGGAGACTAGATGTGTCATATCACCCCATTGAAGAGGCAAGTTAGCAGAAGTAGCCTACTATGACATGCTATCGTAGGAAGCCCTGAGTGTGTGGGTGGTGCAGTCAGAGTCACGAACCCGTCTGTGTAGATCGCTTGTCAACCATAAACTGACGCACCACGTTTTTCCCAAGATGGCGTAGTCGGCTAGATATATTTCAGTGTTTCCACAGCTCCCTTTTCAAGCGGCAGATACACAGCGATGCTGAAAAGAGCTGAGAGCAAGAAGCACTAAGGGTTGAATGGACCAGAGTGACAGAAGGAGAATGAGTCATAATACGAATGATCTTTACTGTTTAACTGTGACGTCTCAACCTATATCAAAGCCCAAAGGACATTGTTCTACCTGCTCCTTGGCACAACACTAAAACACCTAGTGAACATGCTCTGGTTAGGTCATTCTAACACTCACTACCACACTCTACCACGAAGGCATCTAGAATGGAGACATTCTCCTTTTAGACCAATAGAATCATTGGATGATGAGAAGTCCTCTGTCCTCTAACCAGTCAGACGGCAGCTTACTTATGGTCTGAGCTCTGGATACTTTTTTATTTTTGTATTTTATTTCACCTTTATTTAACCAGGTAAACCAGTTGAGAACACGTTCTCATTTACAACTGCGACCTGGCCAAGATAAAGCAAAGCATGTCACGCCCTGGCCTTGAAAGGCCGGTTGTCTTTAGTTGGTTTGGTCAGGGCGTGAGGATCTATGTTAGAATTTCTAGGTTTAGGTTCTAGGTTTTCTATTTCTATGTTTTGGCCGGGTGTGATTCCCAATCAGAGGCAGCTGTCGCTCGTTGTCTCTGATTGGGGATCATCCTTAGGTAGCCCACTGCCTGCTGTGTATTGTGGGATCTTGTTCCTGTCAGGTTGGTGTGTGTATAGCCCTTTGGACTTCACGTTACGTCGTTTCTTGTTTTGTTGAATGTTTATTTAGTTAATAAACATGTACGCTTTTCACGCTGCACCTTGGTCCGACCCGTCTCTCAACGATCGTGACAGAAGATCCCACCAAACGAGGACCAAGCAGCGTGGCCAGGAGGAGCAAACACCCTGGACACAGCGGGAGGCTACGTCGGTAGATGTCCTCCTCGGTTGGGGGAAAATCACAGAGGAGGAGGCCGTCTGTTACGGTAAGGCAATGAAGGAGGAAGCCCGGGTAGGAGAGGATCAACGGCGACATCAACGGTGCAGGCCGAAGAGGAAGACCGAGAAGAAGCCCCAATAACATTTTGGGGGGGGGCTCACGGGGTGGACGACGAGGCAGCAGGAGGGCGGGAAAGGGCTGACTAGAGAGGAGGAGGCTGCTATTCTAGAGGTCCTCCAAGACCTGTGGATCGAGAGTCTGAGAGAGGAGGCCACCACGTTACAGGGGCTGTTAGCTCAGAGGGAGCAGGAGTTATTCGTTCAGAGGGAGGCGCTACAGGAGGCTCAAAGGGAGAAGGAAGTAGTGGAGGCACGGAGAGAGGAGCTGGTCAGGCAACAGAAAGAGCGTGTGTTCATTGAGGAACCTAGGTATGCGGAGATACGGACTGTGTCGCCAGTGCGCATTCACAGCCCGGTGCGTCCTGTGCCAGCGCCCCGCACGTGCCGTGCGAAAGTGGGCATCCAGCCAGGACGGGTTGTGCCAGCTGTACACTCCAGACCTCCAGTGCGCCTCAGCAGTCCAGTACGGCCCGTACCTGCTCCCCGCACCACACCAGTGGTGCGTGTTCCCAGTCCGGCACGGCCTGTGCGCGTTCCACCGGTGCCTGGTCCAGCACCGGTCAACATGGATACACTGAGGGAGCAACACAACATGGATACACTGAGGGAGCAACACAACATGGATACACTGAGGGAGCAACGGAACATGGATACACTGAGGGAGCAACACAACATGGATACACTGAGGGAGCAGCGGAACATGGATACACTGAGGGAGCAACACAACATGGATACACTGAGGGAGCAACACAACATGGATACACTGAGGGAGCAACACAACATGGATACACTGAGGGAGCAGCGGAACATGGATACATTGAGGGAGCAACACAACATGGATACACTGAGGGAGCAGCGGAACATGGATACACTGAGGGAGCAACACAACATGGATACACTGAGGGAGCAACACAACATGGATACACTGAGGGAGCAACACAACATGGATACACTGAGGGAGCAACACAACATGGATACACTGAGGGAGCAACACAACATGGATACACTGAGGGAGCAACACAACATGGATATACTGAGGGAGCAACACAACATGGATACACTGAGGGAGCAACACAACATGGATACACTGAGGGAGCAGCGGAACATGGATACACTGAGGGAGCAACACAACATGGATACACTGAGGGAGCAACACAACATAGATACACTGAGGGAGCAACACAACATGGATACACTGAGGGAGCAACACAACATGGATAAACTGAGGGAGCAACACAACATGGATAAACTGAGGGAGCAGCGGAACATGGATACACTGAGGGAGCAGCATAACATGGATACACTGAGGGAGCAACACAACATGGATACACTGAGGGAGCAGCAGAACATGGATACACTGAGGGAGCAGCGGAACATGGATACACTGAGGGAGCAGCGGAACATGGATACACTGAGGGAGCAACACAACATGGATACACTGAGGGAGCAGCGGAACATGGATACACTGAGGGAGCAACACAACATGGATACACTGAGGGAGCAACACAACATGGATACACTGAGGGAGCAACACAACATGGATACACTGAGGGAGCAACACAACATGGATACACTGAGGGAGCAGCGGAACATGGATACACTGAGGGAGCAACACAACATGGATACACTGAGGGAGCAACACAACATGGATACACTGAGGGAGCAGCGGAACATGGATACACTGAGGGAGCAACACAACATGGATACACTGAGGGAGCAACACAACATGGATACACTGAGGGAGCAGCAGAACATGGATACACTGAGGGAGCAGCGGAACATGGATACACTGAGGGAGCAACACAACATGGATACACTGAGGGAGCAACACAACATGGATACACTGAGGGAGCAGCGGAACATGGATACACTGAGGGAGCAACGGAACATGGATACACTGAGGGAGCAACACAACATGGAGACACTGAGGGAGCAACACAACATGGATACACTGAGGGAGCAGCGGAACATGGATACACTGAGGGAGCAACACAACATGGATACACTGAGGGAGCAACACAACATGGATACACTGAGGGAGCAGCGGATGGGAGCAACACAACATGGATACACTGAGGGAGCAACACAACATGGATACACTGAGGGAGCAGCGGAACATGGATACACTGAGGGAGCAGCGGAACATGGATACACTGAGGGAGCAACACAACATGGATACACTGAGGGAGCAACACAACATGGATACACTGAGGGAGCAGCGGAACATGGATACATCGAGGGAGCAACGGAACATGGATACACTGAGGGAGCAACACAACATGGATACACTGAGGGAGCAACACAACATGGATACACTGAGGGAGCAGCGGAACATGGATACACTGAGGGAGCAACACAACATGGATACACTGAGGGAGCAGCGGAACATGGATACACTGAGGGAGCAACACAACATGGATACACTGAGGGAGCAACACAACATGGATACACTGAGGGAGCAACACAACATGGATATACTGAGGGAGCAGCGGAACATGGATACACTGAGGGAGCAACAAAACATGGATACACTGAGGGAGCAGCGGAACATGGATACACTGAGGGAGCAACACAACATGGATACACTGAGGGAGCAACACAACATGGATACACTGAGGGAGCAGCGGAACATGGATACACTGAGGGAGCAACACAACATGGATACACTGAGGGAGCAACACAACATGGATACACTGAGGGAGCAACACAACATGGATACACTGAGGGAGCAGCAGAACATGGATACACTGAGGGAGCAGCGGAACATGGATACACTGAGGGAGCAACACAACATGGATACACTGAGGGAGCAGCAGAACATGGATACACTGAGGGAGCAACACAACATGGATACACTGAGGGAGCAGCGGAACATGGATACACTGAGGGAGCAACACAACATGGATACACTGAGGAAGCAACACAACATGGATGCAATGAGGGAGCAGCGGAACATGGATACACTGAGGGAGCAACACAACATGGATACACTGAGGGAGCAACACAACATGGATACAGTGAGGGAGCAGCGGAACATGGATACACTGAGGGAGCAACACAACATGGATACACTGAGGGAGCAGCGGAACATGGATACACTGAGGGAGCAACACAACATGGATACACTGAGGGAGCAACACAACATGGATACACTGAGGGAGCAGCGGAACATGGATACACTGAGGGAGCAACACAACATGGATACACTGAGGGAGAAACACAACATGGATACACTGAGGGAGCAGCGGAACATGGATACACTGAGGGAGCAGCGGAACATGGATACACTGAGGGAGCAGCGGAACATGGATACACTGAGGGAGCAACACAACATGGATACACTGAGGGAGCAACACAACATGGATACACTGAGGGAGCAACACAACATGGATACACTGAGGGAGCAACACAACATGGATACACTGAGGGAGCAACACAACATGGATACACTGAGGGAGCAGCGGAACATGGATACACTAAGGGAGCAACACAACATGGATACACTGAGGGAGCAACACAACATGGATACACTGAGGGAGCAGCGGAACATGAATACACTGAGGGAGCAGTGGAACATGGATACACTGAGGGAGCAACACAACATGGATACACTGAGGGAGCAACACAACATGGATACACTGAGGGAGCAGCGGAACATGGATACACTGAGGGAGCAGCGGAACATGGATACACTGAGGGAGCAACACAACATGGATACACTGAGGGAGCAGCAGAACATGGATACACTGAGGGAGCAACACAACATGGATACACTGAGGGAGCAGCGGAACATGGATACACTGAGGGAGCAACACAGCATGGATACACTGAGGGAGCAACACAACATGGATACACTGAGGGAGCAACACAACATGGATACACTGAGGGAGCAACACAACATGGATACACTGAGGGAGCAACACAACATGGATACACTGAGGGAGCAGCGGAAAGGATAACTGAGGAGCGGAACATGGATACACTGAGGGAGCAGCGGAACATGGATACACTGAGGGAGCAGCGGAACATGGATACACTGAGGGAGCAACACAACATGGATACACTGAGGGAGCAACGGAACATGGATACACTGAGGGAGCAGCGGAACATGGATACACTGAGGGAGCAGCGGAACATGGATACACTGAGGGAGCAACACAACATGGATACACTGAGGGAGCAGCGGAACATGGATACACTGAGGGAGCAGCGGAACATGGATACACTGAGGGAGCAACACAACATCTTAGTGGCGTGTAGTTTTGAGATACTAACACTCATTATCAAAATGGGGTGTAGTTTTCATAACGACTTAAACTGTGAATGGCAGCAAGGAACTGGGAATCTGTCATTCTCTTGATCCACCTACACCAACGAGGGGGTGGTGGGAGAGGGGTACTGGGGGGACGGAGGGAGGGGATGGGGAGGGTTGAGGGGTGGTGGGAGAGGGGTACTGGGGGGACGGAGGGAGGGGATGGGGAGGGGTGAAAACATGCACACTCCGGGTTGAGGGGGCAGTAGAAGAGGCAGCCAGCGTGGGAGCTGGGATTTTTTAAAAGTTGGAAAATCAGTCCTTTCCATGAGGGATGGATACCTGGAAAAACCATCGGTGTGGATTTCAGGGAAAAAGAGAAGAGAGAACAAATGAGAGAAGCCAACAGGCTCCTGAAGGGAGGTGGACAGACACACGGATATACGTGGAAAAGCTGTGTGTGTGTGTGTGTGTGTGTGTGTGTGTGTGTGTGTGTGTGTGTGTGTGTGTGTGTGTGTGTGTGTGTGTGTGTGTGTGTGTGTGTGCGAGTGTGTGTGTGTGTGTGTGCGAGCGTGCGCGCGTGTGTTTGCGTGCGAGTGTGTGTGTGCGTGCATACGTACGTGAGTGTGTGTGTGTGTGCGTGCATACGTAAGTGAGTGTGTGTGTGCATTGGACAGACAGACAGAGAGCTCTGAGTGGAGCTTAAATACGACAGAGCCTTGAAGCTTAACACAGTATTTAAAGGAAACTAGTTCCTGGACTTCGCTGCATCTCATAACAGACTGCTGAGAGCGCTAGAAACTACATCTCTGTTTCCCTCCCACTGAGAACACTAGAAACTACATCTCTGTTTCCCTCCCACTGAGAGCGCTAGAAACTACATCTCTGTTTCCCTCCCACTGAGAGCACTAGAAACTACATCTCTGTTTCCCTCCCACTGAGAGCACTAGAAACTACATCTCTGTTTCCCTCCCACTGAGAGCACTAGAAACTACATCTCTGTTTCCCTCCCACTGAGAGCACTAGAAACTACATCTCTGTTTCCCTCCTACTGAGACCGCTAGAAACTACATCTCTGTTTCCCTCCCACTGAGAGCATTAGAAACTACATCTCTGTTTCCCTCCCACTGAGAGCACTAGAAACTACATCTCTGTTTCCCTCCCACTGAGAACACTAGAAACTACATCTCTGTTTCCCTCCTACTGAGAACACTAGAAACTACATCTCTGTTTCCCTCCCACTGAGAACACTAGAAACTACATCTCTGTTTCCCTCCCACTGAGAACACTAGAAAAACTACATCTCTGTTTCCCTCCCACTGAGAGCGCTAGAAACTACATCTCTGTTTCCCTCCCACTGAGAACACTAGAAACTACATCTCTGTTTCCCTCCCACTGAGAGCCCTAGAAACTACATCTCTGTTTCCCTCCCACTGAGAGCACTAGAAACTACATCTCTGTTTCCCTCCCACTGAGAGCACTAGAAACTACATCTCTGTTTCCCTCCCACTGAGAGCATTAGAAACTACATCTCTGTTTCCCTCCCACTGAGAGCACTAGAAACTACATCTCTGTTTCCCTCCCACTGAGAGCGCTAGAAACTACATCTCTGTTTCCCTCCCACTGAGAGCATTAGAAACTACATCTCTGTTTCCCTCCCACTGAGAGCACTAGAAACTACATCTCTGTTTCCCTCCCACTGAGAACACTAGAAACTACATCTCTGTTTCCCTCCCACTGAGAGCATTAGAAACTACATCTCTGTTTCCCTCCCACTGAGAACACTAGAAACTACATCTCTGTTTCCCTCCCACTGAGAGCATTAGAAACTACATCTCTGTTTCCCTCCCACTGAGAGCACTAGAAACTACATCTCTGTTTCCCTCCCACTGAGAACACTAGAAACTACATCTCTGTTTCCCTCCCACTGAGAACGCTAGAAACTACATCTCTGTTTCCCTCCCACTGAGAGCATTAGAAACTACATCTCTGTTTCCCTCCCACTGAGAACGCTAGAAACTACATCTCTGTTTCCCTCCCACTGAGAGCATTAGAAACTACATCTCTGTTTCCCTCCCACTGAGAACGCTAGAAACTACATCTCTGTTTCCCTCCCACTGAGAGCGCTAGAAACCACATCTCTGTACCTGTGTATAGGAGGGGAATGGGTGTCTCTGTCTGTCTAGAGTACCTTATCTTTAGGTAGAGGAGGGGAATGGGTGTCTCTGTCTGTCTAGAGTACCTTCTCTTTAGGTAGAGGAGGGGAATGGGTGTCTCTGTCTGTCTAGAGTACCTTCTCTTTAGGTAGAGGAGGGGAATGGGTGTCTCTGTCTGTCTAGAGTACCTTCTCTTTAGGTAGAGGAGGGGAATGGGTGTCTCTGTCTGTAGCAGGGGAGTAGCTAGCAGTGTCCGTCGGTCCCACACAGGCCTCTTCAATCCCCGGTCCCGGGGCCATGGACCCAGCTCAGCTCCAGCTCCAGCCCAGGCTCCTAACTCCTAGCAGGGAGGGGATATTGTCCCTGGCCCCGCATCAAACCCACAACAGCCCACTCAGGGCCCAGCGGCCCACAGAAACTTCAGCAGAACCTCCTTCCACAGCCCCCACTGCTGTTTGGAGGAGAAATCTGAAACACATTCGCGGTATGCTGCAAAAAAAAAAACTATTGGCCTTGATGGGAATATCGTCTTTAATAAACTGGCAGGTGGTGTGTGTACAGGGAGGTTTGGGCCGACCAGCAGAGTGTTACAGAGAGGTTACAGGGAGGTTTGGGCCGACCAGCAGAGTGTTACAGAGAGGTTACAGGGAGGTTTGGGCCGACCAGCAGAGTGTTACAGAGAGGTTACAGGGAGGTTTGGGCCGACCAGCAGAGTGTTACAGAGAGGTTACAGAGAGGTTTGGGCCGACCAGCAGAGAGGTTACAGGGAGGTTTGGGCCGACCAGCAGAGTGTTACAGAGAGGTTACAGGGAGGTTTGGGCCGACCAGCAGAGAGGTTACAGAGAGGTTTGGGCCAACCAGCAGAGTGTTACAGAGAGGTTACAGGGAGGTTTGGGCCGACCAGCAGAGTGTTACAGAGAGGTTTGGGCCGACCAGCAGAGTGTTACAGAGAGGTTACAGAGAGGTTTGGGCCAACCAGCAGAGTGTTACAGAGAGGTTACAGGGAGGTTTGGGCCGACCAGCAGAGTGTTACAGAGAGGTTACAGGGAGGTTTGGGCCGACCAGCAGAGTGTTACGGAGAGGTTACAGGGAGGTTTGGGCCGACCAGCAGAGTGTTACAGAGAGGTTACAGGGAGGTTTGGGCCGACCAGCAGAGTGTTACGGAGAGGTTTGGGCCGACCAGCAGAGTGTTACGGAGAGGTTACAGGGAGGTTTGGGCCGACCAGCAGAGTGTTACAGAGAGGTTACAGGGAGGTTACAGAGAGGTTACAGGGAGGTTTGGGCCAACCAGCAGAGTGTTACAGAGAGGTTACAGGGAGGTTTGGGCCGACCAGCAGAGTGTTACAGAGAGGTTACAGGGAGATTTGGGCCGACCAGCAGAGTGTTACAGAGAGGTTTGGGCCAACCAGCAGAGTGTTACAGAGAGGTTACAGGGAGGTTTGGGCCGACCAGCAGAGTGTTACAGAGAGGTTTGGGCCGACCAGCAGAGTGTTACAGAGAGGTTACAGGGAGGTTTGGGCCAACCAGCAGAGTGTTACAGAGAGGTTACAGAGAGGTTTGGGCCAACCAGCAGAGTGTTACAGAGAGGTTACAGAGAGGTTTGGGCCAACCAGCAGAGTGTTACGGAGAGGTTACAGGGAGGTTTGGGCCGACCAGCAGAGTGTTACAGAGAGGTTACAGGGAGATTTGGGCCGACCAGCAGAGTGTTACAGAGAGGTTACAGGGAGGTTTGGGCCGACCAGCAGAGTGTTACAGAGAGGTTACAGGGAGGTTTGGGCCGACCAGCAGAGTGTTACAGAGAGGTTACAGAGAGGTTTGGGCCAACCAGCAGAGTTTTACAGAGAGGTTACAGGGAGGTTTGGGCCGACCAGCAGAGTGTTACGGAGAGGTTACAGGGAGGTTTGGGCCGACCAGCAGAGTGTTACGGAGAGGTTACAGGGAGGTTTGGGCCGACCAGCAGAGTGTTACAGAGAGGTTACAGGGAGGTTTGGGCCGACCAGCAGAGTGTTACGGAGAGGTTTGGGCCGACCAGCAGAGTGTTACGGAGAGGTTACAGGGAGGTTTGGGCCGACCAGCAGAGTGTTACAGAGAGGTTACAGGGAGGTTTGGGCCGACCAGCAGAGTGTTACAGAGAGGTTACAGGGAGGTTTGGACCAACCAGCAGAGTGTTACAGAGAGGTTACAGGGAGGTTTGGGCCGACCAGCAGAGTGTTACAGAGAGGTTACAGGGAGGTTTGGGCCAACCAGCAGAGTGTTACAGAGAGGTTTGGGCCAACCAGCAGAGTGTTACAGAGAGGTTACAGGGAGATTTGGGCCGACCAGCAGAGTGTTACAGAGAGGTTACAGGGAGGTTTGGGCCGACCAGCAGAGTGTTACAGAGAGGTTACAGGGAGGTTTGGCCCAACCAGCAGAGTGTTACAGAGAGGTTTGGGCCAACCAGCAGAGTGTTACAGAGAGGTTACAGGGAGGTTTGGGCCGACCAGCAGAGTGTTACAGAGAGGTTTGGGCCGACCAGCAGAGTGTTACAGAGAGGTTACAGGGAGGTTTGGGCCGACCAGCAGAGTGTTACAGAGAGGTTACAGGGAGGTTTGGGCCGACCAGCAGAGTGTTACAGAGAGGTTACAGGGAGGGTTTGGGCCGACCAGCAGAGTGTTACAGAGAGGTTACAGGGAGGTTTGGGCCGACCAGCAGAGTGTTACAGAGAGGTTACAGGGGAGGTTTGGGCCGACCAGCAGAGTGTTACAGAGAGGTTACAGAGAGGTTTGGGCCGACCAGCAGAGAGGTTACAGGGAGGTTTGGGCCGACCAGCAGAGTGTTACAGAGAGGTTACAGGGAGGTTTGGGCCGACCAGCAGAGAGGTTACAGAGAGGTTTGGGCCAACCAGCAGAGTGTTACAGAGAGGTTACAGGGAGGTTTGGGCCGACCAGCAGAGTGTTACAGAGAGGTTTGGGCCGACCAGCAGAGTGTTACAGATAGGTTACAGAGAGGTTTGGGCCAACCAGCAGAGTGTTACAGAGAGGTTACAGGGAGGTTTGGGCCGACCAGCAGAGTGTTACAGAGAGGTTACAGGGAGGTTTGGGCCGACCAGCAGAGTGTTACGGAGAGGTTACAGGGAGGTTTGGGCCGACCAGCAGAGAGTTACATAGAGGTTACAGGGAGGTTTGGGCCGACCAGCAGAGTGTTACGGAGAGGTTTGGGCCGACCAGCAGAGTGTTACGGAGAGGTTACAGGGAGGTTTGGGCCGACCAGCAGAGTGTTACAGAGAGGTTACAGGGAGGTTACAGAGAGGTTACAGGGAGGTTTGGGCCAACCAGCAGAGTGTTACAGAGAGGTTACAGGGAGGTTTGGGCCGACCAGCAGAGTGTTACAGAGAGGTTACAGGGAGGTTTGGGCCGACCAGCAGAGTGTTACAGAGAGGTTTGGGCCAACCAGCAGAGTGTTACAGAGAGGTTACAGGGAGGTTTGGGCCGACCAGCAGAGTGTTACAGAGAGGTTTGGGCCGACCAGCAGAGTGTTACAGAGAGGTTACAGGGAGGTTTGGGCCAACCAGCAGAGTGTTACAGAGAGGTTACAGAGAGGTTTGGGCCAACCAGCAGAGTGTTACAGAGAGGTTACAGAGAGGTTTGGGCCAACCAGCAGAGTGTTACGGAGAGGTTACAGGGAGGTTTGGGCCGACCAGCAGAGTGTTACAGAGAGGTTACAGGGAGATTTGGGCCGACCAGCAGAGTGTTACAGAGAGGTTACAGGGAGGTTTGGGCCGACCAGCAGAGTGTTACAGAGAGGTTACAGGGAGGTTTGGGCCGACCAGCAGAGTGTTACAGAGAGGTTACAGGGAGGTTTGGGCCGACCAGCAGAGTGTTACAGAGAGGTTACAGGGAGGTTTGGGCCGACCAGCAGAGTGTTACGGAGAGGTTACAGGGAGGTTTGGGCCGACCAGCAGAGTGTTACGGAGAGGTTACAGGGAGGTTTGGGCCGACCAGCAGAGTGTTACAGAGAGGTTACAGGGAGGTTTGGGCCGACCAGCAGAGTGTTACGGAGAGGTTTGGGCCGACCAGCAGAGTGTTACGGAGAGGTTACAGGGAGGTTTGGGCCGACCAGCAGAGTGTTACAGAGAGGTTACAGGGAGGTTTGGGCCAACCAGCAGAGTGTTACAGAGAGGTTACAGGGAGGTTTGGGCCGACCAGCAGAGTGTTACAGAGAGGTTACAGGGAGGTTTGGGCCAACCAGCAGAGTGTTACAGAGAGGTTTGGGCCGACCAGCAGAGTGTTACAGAGAGGTTACAGGGAGGTTTGGGCCGACCAGCAGAGTGTTACAGAGAGGTTACAGGGAGGTTTGGGCCGACCAGCAGAGTGTTACAGAGAGGTTACAGGGAGGTTTGGGCCCGACCAGCAGAGTGTTACAGAGAGGTTTGGGCCGACCAGCAGAGTGTTACAGAGAGGTTACAGGGAGGTTTGGGCCGACCAGCAGAGTGTTACAGAGAGGTTTGGGCCGACCAGCAGAGTGTTACAGAGAGGTTACAGGGAGGTTTGGGCCGACCAGCAGAGTGTTACAGAGAGGTTACAGGGAGGTTTGGGCCGACCAGCAGAGTGTTACAGAGAGGTTACAGGGAGGTTTGGGCCGACCAGCAGAGTGTTACAGAGAGGTTACAGGGAGGTTTGGGCCGACCAGCAGAGTGTTACAGAGAGGTTACAGGGAGGTTTGGGCCGACCAGCAGAGAGGTTACAGGGAGGTTTGGGCCGACCAGCAGAGTGTTACAGAGAGGTTACAGAGAGGTTTGGGCCGACCAGCAGAGTGTTACAGAGAGGTTACAGAGAGGTTTGGGACGACCAGCAGAGTGTTACAGAGAGGTTTGGGACGACCAGCAGAGTGTTACAGGGAGGTTACAGGGAGGTTTGGGCCAACCAGCAGAGTGTTACGGAGAGGTTACAGGGAGGTTTGGGCCGACCAGCAGAGTGTTACAGAGAGGTTACAGGGAGGTTTGGGCCGACCAGCAGAGTGTTACAGAGAGGTTACAGGGAGGTTTGGGCCGACCAGCAGAGTGTTACAGAGAGGTTACAGGGAGGTTTGGGCCAACCAGCAGAGTGTTACAGAGAGGTTTGGGCCAACCAGCAGAGTGTTACAGAGAGGTTACAGGGAGGTTTGGGCCGACCAGCAGAGTGTTACAGAGAGGTTTGGGCCGACCAGCAGAGTGTTACAGAGAGGTTACAGGGAGGTTTGGGCCGACCAGCAGAGTGTTACAGAGAGGTTACAGGGGAGGTTTGGGCCGACCAGCAGAGTGTTACAGAGAGGTTACAGGGAGGTTTGGGCCGACCAGCAGAGTGTTACAGAGAGGTTACAGGGAGGTTTGGGCCAACCAGCAGAGTGTTACAGAGAGGTTTGGGCCGACCAGCAGAGTGTTACAGAGAGGTTTGGGCCGACCAGCAGAGTGTTACAGGGAGGTTACAGGGAGGTTTGGGCCAACCAGCAGAGTGTTACGGAGAGGTTACAGGGAGGTTTGGGCCGACCAGCAGAGTGTTACAGAGAGGTTTGGGCCGACCAGCAGAGTGTTACAGAGAGGTTACAGAGAGGTTTGGGCCGACCAGCAGAGAGTTACAGATAGGTTACAGGGAGGTTACAGAGAGGTTACAGGGAGGTTTGGGCCGACCAGCAGAGTGTTACAGAGAGGTTACAGGGAGGTTTGGGCCGACCAGCAGAGTGTTACGGAGAGGTTTGGGCCGACCAGCAGAGTGTTACGGAGAGGTTTGGGCCGACCAGCAGAGTGTTACGGAGAGGTTACAGGGAGGTTTGGGCCAACCAGCAGAGTGTTACAGGGAGGTTACAGGGAGGTTTGGGCCAACCAGCAGAGTGTTACAGAGAGGTTTGGGCCGACCAGCAGAGTGTTACAGAGAGGTTTGGGCCGACCAGCAGAGTGTTACGGAGAGGTTACAGAGAGGTTTGGGCCGACCAGCAGAGTGTTACAGAGAGGTTTCGGCCGACCAGCAGAGTGTTACAGAGAGGTTACAGGGAGGTTTGGGCCGACCAGCAGAGTGTTACAGAGAGGTTACAGAGAGGTTTGGGCCGACCAGCAGAGTGTTACAGAGAGGTTACAGGGAGGTTTGGGCCGACCAGCAGAGTGTTACAGAGAGGTTACAGGGAGGTTTGGGCCGACCAGCAGAGTGTTACAGAGAGGTTTGGGCCGACCAGCAGAGTGTTACAGAGAGGTTACAGGGAGGTTTGGGCCGACCAGCAGAGTGTTACAGAGAGGTTTGGGCCGACCAGCAGAGTGTTACAGAGAGGTTACAGGGAGGTTTGGGCCGACCAGCAGAGTGTTACAGAGAGGTTACAGAGAGGTTACAGGGAGTTTGGGCCGACCAGCAGAGTGTTACAGAGAGGTTTGGGCCGACCAGCAGAGTGTTACAGAGAGGTTACAGGGAGGTTTGGGCCGACCAGCAGAGTGTTACAGAGAGGTTACAGGGAGGTTTGGGCCGACCAGCAGAGTGTTACAGAGAGGTTTGGGACGACCAGCAGAGTGTTACAGGGAGGTTACAGGGAGGTTTGGGCCAACCAGCAGAGTGTTACGGAGAGGTTACAGGGAGGTTTGGGCCGACCAGCAGAGTGTTACAGAGAGGTTTGGGCCGACCAGCAGAGTGTTACAGAGAGGTTACAGAGAGGTTTGGGCCGACCAGCAGAGAGTTACAGAGAGGTTACAGGGAGGTTTGGGCCGACCAGCAGAGTGTTACAGAGAGGTTACAGGGAGGTTTGGGCCGACCCGCAGAGTGTTACGGAGAGGTTTGGGCCGACCAGCAGAGTGTTACGGAGAGGTTTGGGCCGACCAGCAGAGTGTTACGGAGAGGTTACAGGGAGGTTTGGGCCAACCAGCAGAGTGTTACAGGGAGGTTACAGGGAGGTTTGGGCCAACCAGCAGAGTGTTACAGAGAGGTTTGGGCCGACCAGCAGAGTGTTACAGAGAGGTTTGGGCCGACCAGCAGAGTGTTACGGAGAGGTTACAGAGAGGTTTGGGCCGACCAGCAGAGTGTTACAGAGAGGTTTGGGCCGACCAGCAGAGTGTTACAGAGAGGTTACAGAGAGGTTTGGGCCGACCAGCAGAGTGTTACGGAGAGGTTACAGGGAGGTTTGGGCCGACCAGCAGAGAGTTACAGAGAGGTTACAGGGAGGTTTGGGCCAACCAGCAGAATGTTACGGAGAGGTTACAGGGAGGTTTGGGCCGACCAGCAGAGTGTTACAGAGAGGTTACAGAGAGGTTTGGGCCGACCAGCAGAGTGTTACAAAGAGGTTACAGAGAGGTTTGGGCCGACCAGCAGAGTGTTACAGAGAGGTTTGGGCCGACCAGCAGAGTGTTACAGAGAGGTTACAGAGAGGTTTGGGCCGACCAGCAGAGTGTTACAGAGAGGTTACAGAGAGGTTTGGGCCAACCAGCAGAGTGTTACGGAGAGGTTACAGGGAGGTTTGGGCCGACCAGCAGAGTGTTACAGAGACGTTACAGAGAGGTTTGGGCCGATCAACAGAGAGTTACAGAGAGGTTTGGGCCGACCAGCAGAGAGTTACAGAGAGGTTTGGGCCGACCAGGGTCCTTGCTGCCTCTAATTGACTGACACTCCACTGCAGGCCAGGGGCTAGGTGAGGCGAGGGGAGAGGGGCTACGGAAAGGGAATGTGGTCAAAGGCAGTCTGACAGCGGTTGAAGGTGGCGTGTCTAGGGATGGCGATGTGTTTAAAAAAAGCCCTGTTGTTCAGAGATCCACAAAGCCCCCTGGAGGATGTTGGAGGACGCTGGAACACGCCACGCTGGGTAGATGGAGACACGTTGATTGACAGGAGCAGTAGAGAGAAGAGAGGAGAACACAGACTGGGCACAGGGTTTTACAGACAGGAGAAGTCTCTAATGGGAAGACTGAGAGAGAAGCCAACCAACCAGGGTTTTACAGACAGGAGAAGTCTCTAATGGGAAGACTGAGAGAGAAGCCAACCAACCAGGGTTTTACAGACAGGAGAAGTCTCTAATGGGAAGACTGAGAGAGAAGCCAACCAACCAGGGTTTTACAGACAGGAGAAGTCTCTAATGGGAAGACTGAGAGAGAAGCCAACCAACCAGGGTTTTACAGACAGGAGAAGTCTCTAATGGGAAGACTGAGAGAGCAGCCAACCAACCAGGGTTTTACAGACAGGAGAAGTCTCTAATGGGAAGACTGAGAGAGAAGCCAACCAACCAGGGTTTTACAGACAGGAGAAGTCTCTAATGGGAAGACTGAGAGAGAAGCCAACCAACCAGGGTTTTACAGACAGGAGAAGTCTCTAATGGGAAGACTGAGAGAGAAGCCAACCAACCAGGGTTTTACAGACAGGAGAAGTCTCTAATGGGAAGACTGAGAGAGAAGCCAACCAACCAGGGTTTTACAGACAGGAGAAGTCTCTAATGGGAAGACTGAGAGAGCAGCCAACCAACCAGGGTTTTACAGACAGGAGAAGTCTCTAATGGGAAGACTGAGAGAAGCCAACCAACCAGGGTTTTACAGACAGGAGAAGTCTCTAATGGGAAGACTGAGAGAGAAGCCAACCAACCAGGGTTTTACAGACAGGAGAAGTCTCTAATGGGAAGACTGAGAGAGAAGCCAACCAACCAGGGTTTTACAGACAGGAGAAGTCTCTAATGGGAAGACTGAGAGAGCAGCCAACCAACCAGGGTTTTACAGACAGGAGAAGTCTGTAATGGGAAGACTGAGAGAGAAGCCAACCAACCAGGGTTTTACAGACAGGGAGAAGTCTCTAATGGGAAGACTGAGAGAGAAGCCAACCAACCAGGGTTTTACAGACAGGAGAAGTCTCTAATGGGAAGACTGAGAGAGAAGCCAACCAACCAGGGTTTTACAGACAGGAGAAGTCTCTAATGGGAAGACTGAGAGAGAAGCCAACCAACCAGGGTTTTACAGACAGGAGAAGTCTCTAATGGGAAGACTGAGAGAGAAGCCAACCAACCAGGATTTTACAGACAGGAGAAGTCTCTAATGGGAAGACTGAGAGAGAAGCCAACCAACCAGGGTTTTACAGACAGGAGAAGTCTCTAATGGGAAGACTGAGAGAGAAGCCAACCAACCAGGGTTTTACAGACAGGAGAAGTCTCTAATGGGAAGACTGAGAGAGAAGCCAACCAACGGAGGGCAGAGAAAGGTGAAGGATTATTATGATCACCGCAGCTGACAGAAGCTCTCAGAGAATATAACCATGTTATCACATCTAATACAAACATGTTGAATACATACATGTTGAATACATACATGTTGAATCCATACATGTTAAATGGGATGAAACAGGAAAACACCCACACCGAGGGACCGGCAACAAAAGATCTTAGTGGATAAGAGGAACAACTTATATAAACGATTTCTGTCGTTTCCATAAATACATTCCACCTGAGCGTTCACATGCAGAAAGTTGAAAATAATTCATGAATGCGTTCGGTTGTTGTTGTTTACCCAATAAATGATTGAAAGTGTTTTCTCTGCATTAATGATGTATTATGTTAAGAGGAAGGACACACACTTGAACACACACACACACACACACACGTACACACACACGCTCTCTCTCTCACACACACACACACACATACACACACACACACACACACACACACACACACACACACACACACACACACACACACACACACACATGCACTCTCACATGTTAGGAGGAACCAGGAAGAGGAAGGACACACACTGTGCTGAACTCCACTGTTGGTTGTCCCGATCAGAGGCCAGATAGGGTGGGGTGGGGGGCGGGGGGAGGCCCAGTAGCTGTTGTAGTAGGAAGTTGCAGGAAGACAACTCATTGGTCCAAAATAACCCAACACTATTATTAAACTATTAGGATTCCATATCTGGTTTACCAGACTCATAAAACAGGACAGTGATAAGCAGTGGTTAGGAGATCTGGACAGACTCATAAAACAGGACAGTGATAAGCAGTGGTTAGGAGATCTGGACAGACCCATAAAACAGGACAGTGATAAGCAGTGGTTAGGAGATCTGGACAGACCCATAAAACAGGACAGTGATAAGCAGTGGTTAGGAGATCTGGACAGACCCATAAAACAGGACAGTGATAAGCAGTGGTTAGGAGATCTGGACAGACCCATAAAACAGGACAGTGATAAGCAGTGGTTAGGAGATCTGGACAGACCCATAAAACAGGACAGTGATAAGCAGTGGTTAGGAGATCTGGACAGACCCATAAAACAGGACAGTGATAAGCAGTGGTTAGGAGATCTGGACAGACCCATAAAACAGGACAGTGATAAGCAGTGGTTAGGAGATCTGGACAGACCCATAAAACAGGACAGTGATAAGCAGTGGTTAGGAGATCTGGACAGACCCATAAAACAGGACAGTGATAAGCAGTGGTTAGGAGATCTGGACAGACCCATAAAACAGGACAGTGATAAGCAGTGGTTAGGAGATCTGGACAGACCCATAAAACAGGACAGTGATAAGCAGTGGTTAGGAGATCTGGACAGACCCATAAAACAGGACAGTGATAAGCAGTGGTTAGGAGATCTGGACAGACCCATAAAACAGGACAGTGATAAGCAGTGGTTAGGAGATCTGGACAGACCCATAAAACAGGACAGTGATAAGCAGTGGTTAGGAGATCTGGACAGACTCATAAAACAGGACAGTGATAAGCAGTGGTTAGGAGATCTGGACAGACCCATAAAACAGGACAGTGATAAGCAGTGGTTAGGAGATCTGGACAGACCCATAAAACAGGACAGTGATAATCAGTGGTTAGGAGATCTGGACAGACCCATAAAACAGAACAGTGATAAGCAGTGGTTAGGAGATCTGGACAGACCCATAAAACAGGACAGTGATAAGCAGTGGTTAGGAGATCTGGACAGACCCATAAAACAGGACAGTGATAAGCAGTGGTTAGGAGATCTGGACAGACCCATAAAACAGGACAGTGATAATCAGTGGTTAGGAGATCTGGACAGACCAACTTCAGACCTTTTTTTATTTGCTGTCAACGGTACAGATCTATCGTTAATCTATATATTAAAAACGTTCAAACTACTAAACAGGAACAAAACATAACCTTATTTCATGTAGTTGTTGTTGGCGAGGGGCTGTCACTCTTTCTAGCCCTCCCCAACACTGCAAAACCCAGCCATCTCAGGAGCACACTCTTAGCCACCCCCCACGTGCTGCCACATATGGTGGAGAATTCAGACAGCCCACCTGGTGTCTTTTGGAGAGAACTAGTGCTGTCAAATGGTATCCTGATGTCGACAGCAGATGGAAGTTGTATTCGTAACATTGCTAACTTAACTAGCTAACATACCATTTTTGAGAAAACAAGTTACACTGAACAAAAATATAAACGCAACATGCAACAAATTTCAAAGATTTTTACTGAGTCACAGTTCATTTAAGGAAATCAGTCAATTGAAATAAATAAATTAGGCTCTAATCTATGGATTTCACATGACTAAGAATACAGATATGCATCAGTTGGTCACGGATAGCTTTAAAAAAAGGTAGGGGCGTGGATCAGAAAATCAGTCAGCGTCTGGTGTGACCACCATTTGCCTCATACAGCGCGACACATCTCCTTCGCACAGAGTTGGTCAGGCTGTTGATTGTGGCCTGTGGAATGTTGTCCCACTCCTCTTCAATGGCTGTGTGATGTTGCTGGATATTGGTGGGAACTGGAACATGCTGTCGTACACGTCGATCACGAGCATTCCAAACATGCTCAATGGGTGACAGTCTGAGTATGCAGGCCATGGAAGAACTGGGACATTTTCAGCTTCCAGGGATTGTGTACAGATCCTTGTGACATGGGGCCGTGCATTATCATGCTGAAACATGAGGTGATGGCGGCGGATGAATGGCACGACAATGGGCCTCAGGATCTCGTCACGGTATCTCTATGCATTCAAACTGCCATCAATAAAATGCAATTGTGTTCATTGTCTGTAGCTTATGCCTGCCCATACCACCGGCACCATGGGGCACTCTGTTCACAACGTTGACCCACATGACGCCATCCACGGTGTCTGCCATCTGCCCGGTACAGTTGAAACCGGGATTCATCTGTGAAGAGCACACTTCTCCAGTGTGCCAGTGGCCATCGAAGGTAAGCATTTGCCCACTGAAGTCGTTTACGATGACGAACTGCAGTCAGGTCAAGACCCTGGTGAGGACGACGAGCACGCAGATGAGCTTCCCTGAGACGGTTTCTGACAGTTTGTGCAGAAATTTTTCAGTTGTGCAAACCCACAGTTTCATCAGCTGTCCAGGCGGCTGGTCTCAGACGATACTGCCAAATTCTCTAAAACGATGTTGGAGGCGGCTTATGGTAGAGAAATGAACATTGAATTCGCTGCCAACAGCTCTGGTGGACATTCCTGCAGTCAGCATGTCAATTGCACGCTCCCTCAAAGCTTGAGACATCTGTGGCATTGTGTTGTGTTACAATACTGCATATTTTAGAGTGGCCTTTTATTGTCCCCAGCCCAAGGTGCACCTGTGTAATGTTCATGCTGTTTAATCAGCTTCTTGATATGGCACACCTGTCAGGTGGATGGATTATCTTGGCAAAGGAGAAATGCTCACTAACAGGGATGTAAACAAATTTGTGCACAACATTGGAGAGAAATAAGCCTTTCGTGCATATGGAACATTTCTGGGATCTTTTATTTCAGCTCATGAAACACTTTACATGTTGTGTTTATATTGTTGTTCAGTATATACTTATGTTTTCAAGTTACCTCGCTGCCTTAAAATTGTAAGTTATGTCAACAAAGAAAGTCAAGTTGACCTTGACAATAGTCGGCAACACAATAAATATTACAATGTCAGTTAATTTATACAAGTTAATACAACTCATCTTTTTAAATCCTTTTTACAGGGTTTGGGTTTTCATAGAGTTTCCCATCCCAGGGTGTGTCTGCACCTCTCTCTGGTCCTTGAGCCTGCCACCCCCCAGCTGTATTCCAACAGCACCCCTGCCCCCCCCCCCCAGCTGTAGTCCAACAGCACCCCTGCCCCCCCCCAGCTGTAGTCCAACAGCACCCCTGCCCCCCCAGCTGTAGTCCAACAGCACCCCTGCCCCCCAGCTGTAGTCCAACAGCACCCCTGCCCCCCCAGCTGTAGTCCAACAGCACCCCTGCCCCCCCAGCTGTAGTCCAACAGCACCCCTGCCCCCCAGCTGTAGTCCAACAGCACCCCTGCCCCCCCCAGCTGTAGTCCAACAGCACCCCTGCCCCCCCCAGCTGTAGTCCAACAGCACCCCTGCCCCCATCTGTAGTCCAACAGCACCCCTGCCCCCCAGCTGTAGTCCAACAGCACCCCTGCCCCCCAGCTGTAGTCCAACAGCACCCCTGCCCCCAGCTGTAGTCCAACAACACCCCTGCCCCCAGCTGTAGTCCAACAGCACCCCTGCCCCCCCCAGCTGTAGTCCAACAGCACCCCTGCCCCCCATCTGTAGTCCAACAGCACCCCTGCCCCCCCAGCTGTAGTCCAACAGCACCCCTGCCCCCCAGCTGTAGTCCAACAGCACCCCTGCCCCCCCAGCTGTAGTCCAACAGCACCCCTGCCCCCCAGCTGTAGTCCAACAGCACCCCTGCCCCCCCAGCTGTAGTCCAACAGCACCCCTGCCCCCCCAGCTGTAGTCCAACAGCACCCCTGCCCCCCAGCTGTAGTCCAACAGCACCCCTGCCCCCCCCCAGCTGTAGTCCAACAGCACCCCTGCCCCCCCAGCTGTATTCCAACAGCACCCCTGCCACCCCAGCTGTAGTCCAACAGCACCCCTGCCCTCCCCAGCTGTAGTCCAACAGCACCCCTGCCCCCCCCAGCTGTAGTCCAACAGCACCCCTGCCCCCCACCCCCCCCAGCGATCCCACCTGATCTGAGAGGTGTAGCACTGAGAGAGAGTTTTCTCTGTGTTTTCCTTCAGCTGCCCAGGTGGGGTTAGTCTGTGGAGTCAATCTGGGCCTCCAGTCAAACAGCAGCTCAACAAAGACACAGCTGCCTGACCCCACAGACCAGGACCAGACCAGCAGCTCTGGGAGAGAGAGAGCTCTGTGTTGTTGTTCTACAGGATTAAAGGGGGAAGCAGTGGAGCCGTCATTTTCCTTGGTACTCCACTTCTGTTCTGCCATTTTAGCGAGGCGTCGTATAGAGGCTGGGGGTTATCTCTGCCTCTGAGACCTAGATATGACGTAGAGCGATAGGATGGAAGGTGGTCAGTTAAAGGCCTGATTCACTGTTTAACGTAGCTCAGAGTGGAATAGTTTGCCAGCAAAATAAATATGATATTGGCAAGTGCAGCTGTGGTGAAAAATCCCAGCATCACTTCCTGTCCCACTGTTACCCAGCATGGATCAGGGTCTGAGGACCTGGCCTGATCACGGCCCCAACCAGGGCTTGGTAGCCGCTCCAAATAACTCTAGGCTACGCCTGTATGAACTGTGCTTTTGGAAATAACACGCACGTTACGGAGCGATAATGACTCTCACCAAAGGATGAACTCCGAGGACGTATCCCAAATGGCACCCTGCAGTATTCCCTATGAAGGGCCCTGGTCAATATATAAAGGCACTATAAAAAGGGGACACGAGGTTACCATTTGGGAGGCAGCCCAAGACGACCTGCAGGGTACGAGTTCGTCCTCCAGCACATCCAGAGGTTTAGAAACACTGAGTCTTTTAGGAGAGAAAGGAACAGAACTACACTGTGTGGAGGACTATCCCAGCCTAACATCAGCAGGGCACAACTGAAATGTTTGCTTTGGCCTGTTGGTCAAAACTACAAGACTCTCCCTCTCTCTTTTTTTCTCTTAACAACTTCCTATAGGGAGTGTAAAAGCTTACACGACACATGCATAGATCCTGCTCCAAACCCTGGAGTTAGGAAGCCTGTTTCCCCTTTTCAAAGTAGCCCTAGCGGGTAAGCTGGTGCGTAGGCCGGATACAGGGAATATTGGGATACAGGGGTCCAGGGATAGGAAGGCGTCTTCAAAGAGCCAGTCATGCAGAAAGGACTAGAAACCTGTTTTTAAAATGGCCACCCGCAGAAGAGTCAGGCCCTGGGAATGGCTGAACAAACACAGAACGCAGTTAGAACTCAATGAATTACCTAATTCTCCACTTAAAACCAACCATAACCATGGATTATTATGCATAAATAACTAAATTCCACCTGTATCGAGTCACACTTTCAAGAAGCCTTGAAACGCGTTGGCGTCTGATTTCTCAGAGTAGTGCCAGTCTTCAGGCACACTGGCAATTTAACACCGCTCTGTTTATGTTGACATTGTATATATTTCTACATAATGGGCTCCCATGCATTTGAACTCTCAAAAAGACACTTGTGGAAAAACCAGCCGTGCTCCAAACAGGTTCCAGAGAAGTGTCTCTGAGTGGATCCTATCAGATCTCAAATCTGGTTCTTGAACTCTGCCTTTAATGGGGGGAAAAGCTTATTGGGTAGTTTAGCAGAAAGGGAAAATATTGGCTTTAGGTATTCCACTGTAATTTAATTTCACGCACACTATCCCCAAGACCAAACTTTTCCTCTCAAACACATTTCTCCTCCATGAAGTCCTCTGTCCTGAAACCCTGAGGGGGGAATGGACTGTTGGAAGGGTAATGTATGGTTGGAAGGGGAGGTACGGACGGTAAGTGCTTATTTATGTTAAGAAGTCAGTCAGCAATCACATTTCTTGATTTAGTGTAATAAACCACAGGGAAAGACTAACAATAAGTATCCTCCTTCTTCTTCTTCTTCTCCTCCTCCTCCTCCTCCTTCTTCTTCTTCTCCTTCTTCTTCTTCTTCTTCTTCTTCTTCTTCTTCTTCTTCTTCTTCTTCTTCTTCTTCTTTCTTCTTCTTCTCTTCTTCTTCTTCTTCTTCTTCTTCTTCTTCTTCTTCTTCTTCTTCTTCTTCTTCTTCTTCTTCTTCTTCTTCTTCTTCTTCTTCTCTTCTTCTTCTTCTTCTTCTTCTTCTTCTTCTTCTTCTTCTTCTTCTTCTTCTTCTTCTTCTTCTTCTTCTTCTTCTTCTTCTTCTTCTTCTTCTTCTTCTTCTTCTTCTTCTTCTTCTTCTTCTTCTTCTTCTTCTTCTTCTTCATTCAGACATGCAGTAAAACTCAGAATGACCCAGATGTCTCCTGTAACTAGCCCCAGTTTCTGACTCAGCTCTGACCTCTGCACCCTACAAAGCCCAGACAGACCCTCTCACTAAAGCATTAAGCTGCAGCAGGAGCGTTACATGACGGTATGACTACCACCATAGATCTTCATAAGTAGAGAAGTATGCAGGGTGGGGATTGTCTAAATATTGTTGATGGCAAAGTAAACTCCCAGCAAACCTAACCTATTGGCAAAGTTCCCAGAATATTCGTTAGGTTGTGGCAAATGTGTAAAACGTTCGCCTGATGTTTGCGAGGACGTTCCTAGAACACATTTAGTCTGTTCTTTAAAAAGGTTCCCAGAATGTTTTATTAGGTTGTGGGAACAGTCTGGTGGGAACATTGTGGGGACATCAATGTCTTTCGGATGGGACGTGAAACGGGTGTCCTGACTCTCTGTGGTCACTAAAGATCCCATGGCACTTATCGTAAGAGTAGGCGTTAACCCCAGTGTAGAGGTGTTCACCCCGGTGTCCTGGATACATTCCCAATCTGGCCCTCATACCATCATGGCCACCTAATCATCCCCAGCTTCCAATTGGCTCATTCATCCCCCCCTCCTCTCCCATGTAACTATTCCCCAGGTCGTTGCTGTAAATGAGAATGTGTTCTCAGTCAACTTACCTGGTAAAATAAGAGTTAAATAAATAAAAACATCAGAAAAGATGTGTTCCCAAAACACAAAAACTGTCCAGTTGTGCGGATGATTCTACAATGTTTATTTTAGGGTGCAACAATTCTCCTGATGTTGCAAGAACATTCCTAGAATACATTTAGTCTGTTCTTTAAAAGGTTCCCAGAACATTTAATTAGGTTGTGGGAACAGTGTGGGTACATTACAAGAGATAGGTTCCCAAAACACAAAATATGCTCGGTTGTGATGACATTCATAGTTTGTTGAAATTAGGCTGCACAGGGCAATCTTAAAATGTTGTAAGAATGTTGACAGAAAATCTAGTCTAAATTCTTTAAAGGTTCCTAGAAATGTTAATTAAGTTATGGGAATTGTCTGTGATGTTGCAAGAATATATTTGTGATATTCACATAGGTTGCCCAGAATATTCCCACACTAACCACGTTTCCATCTACAGTTTTTGTGTCAGTAAAGTCACATTATACAGTGGGGGAAAAAAGTATTTAGTCAAATCAAATCAAATCAAATCAAATTTTATTGGTCACATGCGCCGAATACAACAGGTGCAGACATTACAGTGAAATGCTTACTTACAGCCCTTAACCAACAGTGCATTTATTTTAAACAAAAAAAGTAAGAATAAAACAACAACAAAAAAGTGTTGAGAAAAAAAGAGCAGAAGTAAAAATAAAGTGACAGTAGGGAGGCTATATATACAATAGAATAAAGTGACAGTAGGGAGGCTATATATACAGGGGGGTACCGTTGCATAGTCAATGTGCGGGGGCACCGGCTAGTTGAGGTAGTTGAGGTAATATGTACATGTGGGTAGAGTTAAAGTGACTATGCATAAATACTTAACAGAGTAGCAGCAGCGTAAAAAGTATGGGGTGGGGGGGGCAGTGCAAATAGTCCGGGTAGCCATGATTAGCTGTTCAGGAGTCTTATGGCTTGGGGGTAGAAGCTGTTGAGAAGTCTTTTGGACCTAGACTTGGCACTCCGGTACCGCTTGCCGTGCGGTAGCAGAGAGAACAGTCTATGACTAGGGGTGACTGGAGTCTTTGACAATTTTGAGGGCCTTCCTCTGACACCGCCTGGTATAGAGGTCCTGGATGGCAGGGAGCTTTGCCCCTGTGATGTACTGGGCCGTACGCACTACCCTCTGTAGTGCCTTGCGGTCAGAGGCCAAGCAGTTGCCATACCAGGCGGTGATGCAACCAGTCAGGATGCTCTCGATGGTGCAGCTGTAGAATTTTTTTGAGGATCTGAGGACCCATGCCAAATCTTTTTAGTCTCCTGAGGGGGGAATAGGCTTTGTCGTGCCCTCTTCACGACTGTCTTGGTGTGTTTGGACCATGATAGTTCGTTGGTGATGTGGACACCAAGGAACTTGAAGCTCTCAACCTGTTCCACTACAGCCCCGTCGATGAGAATGGGGGCGTGCTCAGTCCTCTTTTTTTCCTGTAGTCCACAATCATCTCCCTTTGTCTTGGTCACGTTGAGGGAGAGGTTGTTGTCCTGGCACCACACGGCCAGATCTCTGACCTCCTCCCTATAGGCTGTCTCATCGTTGTCGGTGATCAGGCCTACCACTGTTGTGTCGTCGGCAAACTTAATGATGGTGTTGGAGTCGTGCCTGGCCATGCAGTCATGGGTGAACAGAGAGTACAGGAGGGGACTGAGCACGCACCCCTGAGGGGCCCCCGTGTTGAGGATCAGTGTGGCAGATGTGTTGTTACCTACCCTTACCACCTGGGGGCGGCCCGTCAGGAAGTCCAGGATCCAGTTGCAGAGGGAGGTGTTTAGTCCCAGGATCCTTAGCTTAGTGATGAGCTTTGAGGGCACTATGGTGTTGAATGCTGAGCTGTAGTCAATGAATAGCATTCTCACGTAGGTGTTCCTCTTGTCCAGGTGGGAAAGGGCAGTGTGGAGTGCGATAGAGATTGCATCATCTGTGGATCTGTTGGGGCGGTATGCAAATTGGAGTGGGTCTAGGGTTTCTGGGATTATGCTGTTGATGTGAGCCATGACCAGTCTTTCAAAGCACTTCATGGCTACAGACGTCAGTGCCACGGGTCGGTAGTCATTTAGGCAGGTTATCTTAGAGTTCTTGGGCACGGGGACTGTCTAAATAACCAGAATCAGCCACCAATTGTGCAAGTTCTCCCACTTAAAAAGATGAGAGAGGCCTGTAATTTTCATCATAGGTACACGTCAACTATGACAGACAAAATGAGAAAAAAAATTCCAGAAAATCACATTGTAGGATTTTTAATGAATTTATTTGCAAATTATGGTGGAAAATAAGTATTTGGTCAATAACAAAAGTTTCTCAATACTTTGTTATATACCCTTTGTTGGCAATGACACAGGTCAAACGTTTTCTGTAAGTCTTCACAAGGTTTTCACACACTGTTGCTGGTATTTTGGCCCATTCCTCCATGCAGATCTCCTCTAGAGCAGTGATGTTTTGGGGCTGTCGCTGGGCAACACGGACTTTCAACTCCCTCCAAAGATTTTCTATGGGGTTGAGATCTGGAGAATGGCTAGGCCACTCCAGGACCTTGAAATGCTCATTCGTTGCCCGGGCGGTGTGTTTGGGATGCAACTCAGCATTCTTTGTCCTCCAAACACGACGAGTTGAGTTTTTACAAAAAAGTTATATTTTGGTTTCATTCTCCCAATCCTCTTCTGGATCATTCAAATGCACTCTAGCAAACTTCAGACGGGCCTGGACATGTACTGGCTTAAGCAGGGGGACACGTCTCGCACTGAAGGATTTGAGTCCCTGGCGGCGTAGTGTGTTACTGATGGTAGGCTTTGTTACTTTGGTCCCAGCTCTCTGCAGGTCATTCACTAGGCCCCCCGTGTGGTTCTGGGATTTTTGCTCACCGTTCTTGTGATCATTTTGACCCCACGGGGTGAGATCTTGCGTGGAGCCCCAGATCGAGGGAGATTATCAGTGGTCTTGTATGTCTTCCATTTTCTTAATAATTGCTCCCACAGTTGATTTCTTCAAACCAAGCTGCTTACCTATTGCAGATTCAGTCTTCCCAGCCTGGTGCAGGTCTACAATTTTGTTTCTGGTGTCCTTTGACAGCTCTTTGGTCTTGGCCATAGTGGAGTTTGGAGTGTGACTGTTTGAGGTTGTGGACAGGTGTCTTTTATACTGATAACAAGTTCAAACAGGTGCCATTAATACAGGTAAAGAGTGGAGGACAGAGGAGCCTCTTAAAGAAGAAGTTACAGGTCTGTGAGAGCCAGAAATCTTGCTTGTTTGTAGGTGACCAAATACTTATTTTCCACCATAATTTGCAAATAAATTCATAAAAAATCCTACAATATGATTTTCTGGATTTTTCCCCTCAATTTGTCTGTCATAGTTGACGTGTACCTATGATGAAAATTACAGGCCTCTCTCATCTTTTTAAGTGGGAGAACTTGCACAATTGGTGGCTGACTAAATACTTTTTTCCCCCACTGTATATATTTTTTAATCACGACAGATGTGATGGAAACAGGAAGATTCTGTGTAATTTTACAAGTGCTGACAGATAATTTGTTTGTTCGACAAGGTGGGATCTGTTTGTGTCGGTAAAATTCATTATGTGGGAAATGGCAGTGGAAACACCTTTATGTGCAAAACATTGATATAACAACCATCACATCTAAATAAATTTGGAGTCACGCGATGATATGATCTCTCCCACTACATCATCTCCCACTATGACTCGGGAAACCATGCAGGTTAGGCTACAGGTGAAATTAATTATATGATGAACTTCACAGGGTGGTGAAAGTGCACGATGATGAGTTTGATGCTACTTTCCAATAAATATCCAGGGTCCTTTGGTGGAAACCACTGGTTGGAAAAAGCACGTATCTTCTTTATGCGGATTCTAGAATATTCGCATGAAAATCTGTTGCCAATTTGATGGAAACCTAGTGTTGCACAATGTTCCATTATCTCTAAATAAGCCCGTTTTTATATCAATATTTGCGCATAAAGACGTTTCCACTGCCATTTCTCGCATAATTCATTTTCCCGACACAAAAAGATCCCACCGTGTCGAACAAACCAATTATTTGTCAGCATTTATCAAATTGTACCGAAACTTCCTGTTTCCATTCCTGTTTTTATTTATAGGGTATGACTTTACTTGCATAAATACTGTGGATGGAAACGTGGTTACTCTGCACATTATTTAATTCACAGGACATTTGAACAGCATTTAATCATACAAACACAACCATATTTTTTACACTACATATGTAGACAATCTGCACACGGTTACGGATCCATGATTACAGATGAGTGAGAAAGTTAAGGAAGCACAAATATCACACCCCCAAGACATGCTAACCTCTCACCATTACAATAACAGGGGAGGTTAGCATTTTATATCATACCCCCAAGACATGCTAACCTCTCACCATTACAATAACAGGGGAGGTTAGCATTTTATATCATACCCCCAAGACATGCTAACCTCTCACCATTACAATAACAGGGGAGGTTAGCATTTTATATCATACCCCCAAGACATGCTAACCTCTCACCATTACAATAAAGGGGGAGGTTAGCATTTTATATCATACCCCCAAGACATGCTAACCTCTCACCATTACAATAAAGGGGGAGGTTAGCATTTTATATCATACCCCCAAGACATGCTAACCTCTCACCATTACAATAACAGGGGAGGTTAGCATTTTATATCATACCCCCAAGACATGCTAACCTCTCACCATTACAATAACAGGGGAGGTTAGCATTTTATATCACACCCCCAAGACATGCTAACTTCTCACCATCACAATAACAGGGGAGGTTAGCATTTTATATCATACCCCCAAGACATGAGGCTAACCTCTCACCATTACAATAACAGGGGAGGTTAGCATTTTATATCATACCCCCAAGACATGCTAACCTCTCACCATTACAATAACAGGGGAGGTTAGCATTTTATATCATACCCCCAAGACATGAGGCTAACCTCTCACCATTACAATAACAGGGAGGTTAGCATTTTATATCATACCCCCAAGACATGCTAACCTCTCACCATTACAATAACAGGGGAGGTTAGCATTTTATATCATACCCCCAAGACATGCTAACCTCTCACCATTACAATAACAGGGAGGTTAGCATTTTATATCATACCCCCAAGACATGAGGCTAACCTCTCACCATTACAATAACAGGGGAGGTTAGCATTTTATATCATACCCCAAGACATGCTAACCTCTCACCATTACAATAACAGGGGAGGTTAGCATTTTATATCATACCACCAAGACATGCTAACCTCTCACCATTACAATAACAGGGGAGGTTAGCATTTTATATCATACCCCTAAAACATGCTAACCTCTCACCATTACAATAACAGGGGAGGTTAGCATTTTATATCATACCCCTAAAACATGCTAACCTCTCACCATTACAATAACAGGGGAGGTTAGCATTTTATATCATACCCCCAAGACATGCTAACCTCTCACCATTACAATAACAGGGGAGGTTAGCATTTTATATCATACCCCCAAGACATGCTAACCTCTCACCATTACAATAACAGGGGAGGTTAGCATTTTATATCATACCCCCAAGACATGCTAACCTCTCACCATTACAATAACAGGGAGGTTAGCATTTTATATCATACCCCCAAGACATGCTAACCTCTCACCATTACAATAACAGGGGAGGTTAGCATTTTATATCATACCCCCAAGACATGCTAACCTCTGTAACTTTCTCACTCATAATAATAACAATAATAACATGCCATTTAGCAGACGCTTTTATCCAAAGCGACTTACAGTCATGTGTACATACATTTTTTGTGTATTGGTGGTTCCGGGGATCGAACACACTACCTTGACGTTACAAGCGCCATGCTCTACCAGCTGAGCTACAGATTAATTCAGGATTATCAGTAATCATGGCAGCATCCACATTAATGTAGAAGTGTTTAGAAACATATTCTATTCTTCTTTACAATAAAAGTGACTCCAAAATGACACAATACATTATTTCCCATTCATTTCTATTGGGCACAAAATAATCTGAAACACAACCAAAACAAACAGCAATTGCATCCAACAAATGTGTAGCTTGACGTAATCATTGAGTGCTAGGAATATGGGACCAAATACTTAACTTTTGACTACTTGAATACACATACTGTATAAGTAAATTTGTCCCAATACTTTTGGTCCCCTAAAACGGGGGGACTATGTACAAAAGGTGCTGTAATTTCTAAATGGTTCACCCGATATGGATAAAAAATACCCTCAAATGAAAGCTGACAGTCAGCACTTTAACCTCATAGTCATTATATCATTTTTACATTTACATTTTAGTCATTTAGCAGACGCTCTTATCCAGAGCGACTTACAGTTAGTGAGTGCATACATACTTTTTTTAATTTTTCATACCCCCCGTGGGAATCGAACCCACAACCCCATGCTCTACCAACTGAACACAACTAAACACAACTAAACACAACTAAACACAAGAACACAACTAAACACAATAACACAATTAAACACAACTAAACACAATAACACAACTAAACACAACTAAACACAACTAAACACAAGGACACAACTAAACACAACTAAACACAACTAAACACAATAACACAACTAAACACAACTAAACACAACTAAACACAATAACACAACTAAACACAACTATACACAACTAAACACAATAACACAACTAAACACAACTAAACACAACTAAACACAATAACACAACTAAACACAACTATACACAATAACACAACTAAACACAATAACACAACTAAACACAATAACACAACTAAACACAATAACACAACTAAACACAACTAAACACAACTAAACACAACAACACAATAACACAACTAAATACAACTAAACACAACTAAACACAATAACACAACAAAACACAATAACACAACTAAACACAACTAAACACAACTAAACACAACTAAACACAACTAAACACAACTAAACACAACTAAACACAATAACACAACTAAACACCACTATACACAATAACACAACTAAACACAATAACACAACTAAACACAACTAAACACAAGGACACAACTAAACACAACTAAACACAACTAAACACAATAACACAACTAAACACAACTAAACACAACTAAACACAATAACACAACTAAATACAACTAAACACAACTAAACACAATAACACAACTAAACACAACTAAACACAACTAAACACAATAACACAACTAAACACAACTAAACACAACTAAACACAACTAAACACAAGGACACAACTAAACACAACTAAACACAACTAAACACAATAACACAACTAAACACAATAACACAACTAAACACAACTAAACACAACTAAACACAATAACACAACTAAACACAACTATACACAACTAAACACAATAACACAACTAAACACAACTAAACACAACTAAACACAATAACACAACTAAACACAACTATACACAATAACACAACTAAACACAATAACACAACTAAACACAATAACACAACTAAACACAACTAAACACAACTAAACACAACAACACAATAACACAACTAAATACAACTAAACACAACTAAACACAATAACACAATAACACAACTAAACACAACTAAACACAACTAAACACAACTAAACACAACTAAACACAACTAAACACAATAACACAACTAAACACCACTATACACAATAACACAACTAAACACAATAACACAACTAAACACAATAACACAACTAAACACAACTAAACACAACTAAACACAATAACACAACTAAACACAATAACACAACTAAACACAACTAAACACAACTAAACACAATAACACAACTAAACACAACTAAACACAATAACACAACTAAACACAATAACACAACTAAACACAATAACACAACTAAACACAACTAAACAAAACTAAACACAAGGACACAACTAAACACAACTAAACACAATAAAACAACTAAACACAACTAAACACAATAACACAACTTAACACAATAACACAACTAAACACAACTAAACACAACTAAACACAACTAAACACAATAACACAACTAAACACAAGGACACAACTAAACACAACTAAACACAACTAAACACAATAACACAACTAAACACAACTAAACACAAGGACACAACTAAACACAACTAAACACAATAACACAACTAAACACAACTATACACAATAACACAACTAAACACAATAACACAACTAAACACAATAACACAACTAAACACAACTAAACACAACTAAACACAAGGACACAACTAAACAAAACTAAACACAATAACACAACTAAACACAACTAAACACAACTAAACACAATAACACAACTAAACACAACTAAACACAACTAAACACAATAACACAACTAAACACAATAACACAATTAAACACAACTAAACACAATAACACAACTAAACACAACTAAACACAACTAAACACAATAACACAACTAAACACAACTAAACACAATAACACAACTAAACACAACTAAACACAAATACACAACTAAACACAACTAAACACAACTAAACACAATAACACAACTAAACACAACTAAACACAACTAAACACAACTAAACACAATAACACAACTAAACACAACTAAACACAACTAAACACAACTAAACACAAGGACACAACTAAACACAACTAAACACAACTAAACACAATAACACAACTAAACACAATAACACAACTAAACACAACTAAACACAACTAAACACAATAACACAACTAAACACAACTATACACAACTAAACACAATAACACAACTAAACACAACTAAACACAACTAAACACAATAACACAACTAAAAACAACTATACACAATAACACAACAAAACACAATAACACAACTAAACACAATAACACAACTAAACACAACTAAACACAACTAAACACAATAACACAACTAAATACAACTAAACACAACTAAACACAATAACACAACTAAACACAACTAAACACAACTAAACACAACTAAACACAACTAAACACAAGGACACAACTAAACACAACTAAACACAACTAAACACAATAACACAACTAAACACCACTATACACAATAACACAACTAAACACAATAACACAACTAAACACAATAACACAACTAAACACAACTAAACACAATAACACAACTAAACACAATAACACAACTAAACACAACTAAACACAACTAAACACAATAACACAACTAAACACAACTAAACACAATAACACAACTAAACACAATAACACAACTAAACACAATAACACAACTAAACACAACTAAACACAACTAAACACAAGGACACAACTAAACACAACTAAACACAATAAAACAACTAAACACAACTAAACACAATAACACAACTTAACACAATAACACAACTAAACACAACTAAACACAATTAAACACAAGGACACAACTAAACACAACTAAACAAAATAACACAACTAAACACAAGGACCCAACTAAACACAACTAAACACAAATAAACACAATAACACAACTAAACACAACTAAACACAACTAAACACAACTAAACACAACTAAACACAACTAAACACAATAACACAACTAAACACAACTAAACACAATAACACAACTAAACACAATAACACAACTAAACACAATAACACAACTAAACACAACTAAACACAACTAAACACAATAACACAACTAAACACAATAACACAACTAAACACAACTAAACACAACTAAACACAATAACACAACTAAACACAACTAAACACAATAACACAACTAAACACAATAACACAACTAAACACAATAACACAACTAAACACAACTAAACAAAACTAAACACAAGGACACAACTAAACACAACTAAACACAATAAAACAACTAAACACAACTAAACACAATAACACAACTTAGCACAATAACACAACTAAACACAACTAAACACAACTAAACACAACTAAACACAATAACACAACTAAACACAAGGACACAACTAAACACAACTAAACACAACTAAACACAATAACACAACTAAACACAACTAAACACAAGGACACAACTAAACACAACTAAACACAATAACACAACTAAACACAACTATACACAATAACACAACTAAACACAATAACACAACTAAACACAATAACACAACTAAACACAACTAAACACAACTAAACACAAGGACACAACTAAACAAAACTAAACACAATAACACAACTAAACACAACTAAACACAACTAAACACAATAACACAACTAAACACAACTAAACACAACTAAACACAATAACACAACTAAACACAATAACACAATTAAACACAACTAAACACAATAACACAACTAAACACAACTAAACACAACTAAACACAATAACACAACTAAACACAACTAAACACAATAACACAACTAAACACAACTAAACACAAATACACAACTAAACACAACTAAACACAACTAAACACAATAACACAACTAAACACAACTAAACACAAGGACACAACTAAACACAACTAAACACAACTAAACACAATAACACAACTAAACACAACTAAACACAACTAAACACAATAACACAACTAAACACAACTATACACAACTAAACACAATAACACAACTAAACACAACTAAACACAACTAAACACAATAACACAACTAAACACAACTATACACAATAACACAACTAAACACAATAACACAACTAAACACAATAACACAACTAAACACAATAACACAACTAAACACAACTAAACACAACTAAACACAACAACACAATAACACAACTAAATACAACTAAACACAACTAAACACAATAACACAACAAAACACAATAACACAACTAAACACAACTAAACACAACTAAACACAACTAAACACAACTAAACACAACTAAACACAACTAAACACAACTAAACACAATAACACAACTAAACACCACTATACACAATAACACAACTAAACACAATAACACAACTAAACACAACTAAACACAACTAAACACAAGGACACAACTAAACACAACTAAACACAACTAAACACAATAACACAACTAAACACAACTAAACACAACTAAACACAACTAAACACAATAACACAACTAAATACAACTAAACACAACTAAACACAATAACACAACTAAACACAACTAAACACAACTAAACACAATAACACAACTAAACACAACTAAACACAACTAAACACAACTAAACACAAGGACACAACTAAACACAACTAAACACAACTAAACACAATAACACAACTAAACACAATAACACAACTAAACACAACTAAACACAACTAAACACAATAACACAACTAAACACAACTATACACAACTAAACACAATAACACAACTAAACACAACTAAACACAACTAAACACAATAACACAACTAAACACAACTATACACAATAACACAACTAAACACAATAACACAACTAAACACAATAACACAACTAAACACAACTAAACACAACTAAACACAACAACACAATAACACAACTAAATACAACTAAACACAACTAAACACAATAACACAACAAAACACAATAACACAACTAAACACAACTAAACACAACTAAACACAACTAAACACAACTAAACACAACTAAACACAATAACACAACTAAACACCACTATACACAATAACACAACTAAACACAATAACACAACTAAACACAATAACACAACTAAACACAACTAAACACAACTAAACACAATAACACAACTAAACACAATAACACAACTAAACACAACTAAACACAACTAAACACAATAACACAACTAAACACAACTAAACACAATAACACAACTAAACACAATAACACAACTAAACACAATAACACAACTAAACACAACTAAACAAAACTAAACACAAGGACACAACTAAACACAACTAAACACAATAAAACAACTAAACACAACTAAACACAATAACACAACTTAACACAATAACACAACTAAACACAACTAAACACAACTAAACACAATAACACAACTAAACACAAGGACACAACTAAACACAACTAAACACAAATAAACACAAGAACACAACTAAACACAACTAAACACAAGGACACAACTAAACACAACTAAACACAATAACACAACTAAACACAACTATACACAATAACACAACTAAACACAATAACACAACTAAACACAATAACACAACTAAACACAACTAAACACAACTAAACACAAGGACACAACTAAACAAAACTAAACACAATAACACAACTAAACACAACTAAACACAACTAAACACAATAACACAACTAAACACAATAACACAACTAAACACAACTAAACACAACTAAACACAATAACACAACTAAACACAATAACACAATTAAACACAACTAAACACAATAACACAACTAAACACAACTAAACACAACTAAACACAATAACACAACTAAACACAACTAAACACAATAACACAACTAAACACAACTAAACACAAATACACAACTAAACACAACTAAACACAACTAAACACAATAACACAACTAAACACAACTAAACACAACTAAACACAACTAAACACAATAACACAACTAAACACAACTAAACACAACTAAACACAACTAAACACAAGGACACAACTAAACACAACTAAACACAACTAAACACAATAACACAACTAAACACAATAACACAACTAAACACAACTAAACACAACTAAACACAATAACACAACTAAACACAACTATACACAACTAAACACAATAACACAACTAAACACAACTAAACACAACTAAACACAATAACACAACTAAACACAACTATACACAATAACACAACTAAACACAATAACACAACTAAACACAATAACACAACTAAACACAACTAAACACAACTAAACACAACTAAACACAATAACACAACTAAATACAACTAAACACAACTAAACACAATAACACAACTAAACACAACTAAACACAACTAAACACAACTAAACACAACTAAACACAAGGACACAACTAAACACAACTAAACACAACTAAACACAATAACACAACTAAACACCACTAGACACAATAACACAACTAAACACAATAACACAACTAAACACAATAACACAACTAAACACAACTAAACACAATAACACAACTAAACACAATAACACAACTAAACACAACTAAACACAACTAAACACAATAACACAACTAAACACAACTAAACACAATAACACAACTAAACACAATAACACAACTAAACACAACTAAACACAACTAAACACAAGGACACAACTAAACACAACTAAACACAATAAAACAACTAAACACAACTAAACACAATAACACAACTTAACACAATAACACAACTAAACACAACTAAACACAATTAAACACAAGGACACAACTAAACACAACTAAACACAATAACACAACTAAACACAAGGACACAACTAAACACAACTAAACACAACTAAACACAATAACACAACTAAACACAACTAAACACAACTAAACACAACTAAACACAACTAAACACAACTAAACACAACTAAACACAACTAAACACAATAACACAACTAAACACCACTATACACAATAACACAACTAAACACAATAACACAACTAAACACAATAACACAACTAAACACAACTAAACACAACTAAACACAATAACACAACTAAACACAATAACACAACTAAACACAACTAAACACAACTAAACACAATAACACAACTAAACACAACTAAACACAATAACACAACTAAACACAATAACACAACTAAACACAATAACACAACTAAACACAACTAAACAAAACTAAACACAAGGACACAACTAAACACAACTAAACACAATAAAACAACTAAACACAACTAAACACAATAACACAACTTAACACAATAACACAACTAAACACAACTAAACACAACTAAACACAATAACACAACTAAACACAAGGACACAACTAAACACAACTAAACACAACTAAACACAATAACACAACTAAACACAACTAAACACAAGGACACAACTAAACACAACTAAACACAATAACACAACTAAACACAACTATACACAATAACACAACTAAACACAATAACACAACTAAACACAATAACACAACTAAACACAACTAAACACAACTAAACACAAGGACACAACTAAACAAAACTAAACACAATAACACAACTAAACACAACTAAACACAACTAAACACAATAACACAACTAAACACAACTAAACACAACTAAACACAATAACACAACTAAACACAATAACACAATTAAACACAACTAAACACAATAACACAACTAAACACAACTAAACACAACTAAACACAATAACACAACTAAACACAACTAAACACAATAACACAACTAAACACAACTAAACACAAATACACAACTAAACACAACTAAACACAACTAAACACAATAACACAACTAAACACAACTAAACACAACTAAACACAACTAAACACAATAACACAACTAAACACAACTAAACACAACTAAACACAACTAAACACAAGGACACAACTAAACACAACTAAACACAACTAAACACAATAACACAACTAAACACAATAACACAACTAAACACAACTAAACACAACTAAACACAATAACACAACTAAACACAACTATACACAACTAAACACAATAACACAACTAAACACAACTAAACACAACTAAACACAATAACACAACTAAACACAACTATACACAATAACACAACTAAACACAATAACACAACTAAACACAATAACACAACTAAACACAACTAAACACAACTAAACACAACTAAACACAATAACACAACTAAATACAACTAAACACAACTAAACACAATAACACAACTAAACACAACTAAACACAATAACACAACTAAACACAACTAAACACAACTAAACACAACTAAACACAACTAAACACAAGGACACAACTAAACACAACTAAACACAACTAAACACAATAACACAACTAAACACCACTATACACAATAACACAACTAAACACAATAACACAACTAAACACAATAACACAACTAAACACAACTAAACACAATAACACAACTAAACACAATAACACACCTAAACACAACTAAACACAACTAAACACAATAACACAACTAAACACAACTAAACACAATAACACAACTAAACACAATAACACAACTAAACACAATAACACAACTAAACACAACTAAACACAACTAAACACAAGGACACAACTAAACACAACTAAACACAATAAAACAACTAAACACAACTAAACACAATAACACAACTTAACACAATAACACAACTAAACACAACTAAAAACAACTAAACACAAGGACACAACTAAACACAACTAAACACAATAACACAACTAAACACAAGGACACAACTAAACACAACTAAACACAACTAAACACAATAACACAACTAAACACAACTATACACAATAACACAACTAAACACAATAACACAAAACTAAACACAACTAAACACAACTAAACACAAGGACACCAACTAAACACAACTAAACACAATAACACAACTAAACACAACTAAACACAACTAAACACAATAACACAACTAAACACAACTAAACACAACTAAACACAATAATACAACTAAACACTAACATTAATAAATAAACACAACTAAACACAATAACACAACTAAACACAACTAAACACAACTAAACACAAGGACACCACTAAACACAACTAAACACAATAACACAACTAAACACAACTAAACACAACTAAACACAATAACACAACTAAACACAACTAAACACAACTAAACACAATAACACAACTAAACACAATAACACAATTAAACACAACTAAACACAATAACACAACTAAACACAACTAAACACAACTAAACACAATAACACAACTAAACACAACTAAACACAATAACACAACTAAACACAACTAAACACAAGGACACAACTAAACACAACTAAACACAACTAAACACAATAACACAACTAAACACAACTAAACACAAGGACACAACTAAACACAACTAAACACAACTAAACACAACTAGACACAATAACACAACTAAATACAACTAAACACAACTAAACACAATAACACAACTAAACACAACTAAACACAATAACACAACTAAACACAACTAAACACAACTAAACACAAGGACACAACTAAACACAACTAAACACAACTAAACACAACTAAACACAATAACACAACTAAACACAATAACACAACTAAACACAACTAAACACAACTAAACACAATAACACAACTAAACACAATAACACAATTAAATACAACTAAACACAACTAAACACAATAACACAACTAAACACAACTAAACACAACTAAACACAATAACACAACTAAACACAAGGACACAACTAAACACAACTAAATACAACTAAACACAACTAAACACAATAACACAACTAAACACAACTAATCACAACTAAACACAATAACACAACTAAACACAATAACACAACTAAATACAACTAAACACAACTAAACACAATAACACAACTAAACACAACTAAACACAACTAAACACAATAACACAACTAAACACAAGGACACAACTAAACACAATAACACAACTAAATACAACTAAACACAACTAAACACAATAACACAACTAAACACAACTAAACACAACTAAACAAAACTAAACACAACTAAACACAATAACACAACTAAACACAATAACACAATTAAACACAACTAAACACAATAACACAACTAAACACAACTAAACACAACTAAACACAACTAAACACAATAACACAACTAAACACAACTAAACACAAGGACACAACTAAATACAACTAAACACAACTAAACACAACTAAACACAACTAGACACAATAACAAAACTAAATACAACTAAACACAACTAAACACAATAACACAACTAAACACAACTAAACACAACTAAACACAATAACACAACTAAACACAACTAAACACAACTAAACACAAGGACACAACTAAACACAACTAAACACAACTAAACACAACTAAACACAATAACACAACTAAAAACAACTAAACACAACTAAACACAATAACACAACTAAACACAACTAAACACAACTAAACACAATAACACAACTAAACACAACTAATCACAACTAAACACAATAACACAACTAAACACAATAACACAACTAAACACAACTAAACACAATAACACAACTAAACACAACTAATCACAACTAAACACAATAACACAACTAAACACAATAACACAACTAAACAAAACTAAACACAATAACACAACTAAACACAACTAAACACAATAACACAACTAAACACAACTAATCACAACTAAACACAATAACACAACTAAACACAATAACACAACTAAACACAACTAAACACAATAACACAACTAAACACAACTAAACACAACTAAACACAATAACACAACTAAACACAACTAATCACAACTAAACACAATAACACAACTAAACACAATAACACAACTAAACACAACTAAACACAACTAAACACAATAACACAACTAAACACAACTAAACACAATAACACAACTAAACACAATAACACAACTAAACACAATAACACAACTAAACACAACTAAACAAAACTAAACACAAGGACACAACTAAACACAACTAAACACAATAAAACAACTAAACACAACTAAACACAATAACACAACTTAACACAATAACACAACTAAACACAACTAAACACAACTAAACACAACTAAACACAATAACACAACTAAACACAATAACACAACTAAACACAACTAAACACAACTAAACACAATAACACAACTAAACACAACTAAACACAATAACACAACTAAACACAATAACACAACTAAACACAATAACACAACTAAACACAACTAAACAAAACTAAACACAAGGACACAACTAAACACAACTAAACACAATAAAACAACTAAACACAACTAAACACAATAACACAACTAAACACAAGGACACAACTAAACACAACTAAACACAACTAAACACAATAACACAACTAAACACAACTAAACACAAGGACACAACTAAACACAACTAAACACAATAACACAACTAAACACAACTATACACAATAACACAACTAAACACAATAACACAACTAAACACAATAACACAACTAAACACAACTAAACACAACTAAACACAAGGACACAACTAAACAAAACTAAACACAATAACACAACTAAACACAACTAAACACAACTAAACACAATAACACAACTAAACACAACTAAACACAACTAAACACAATAACACAACTAAACACAATAACACAATTAAACACAACTAAACACAATAACACAACTAAACACAACTAAACACAACTAAACACAATAACACAACTAAACACAACTAAACACAATAACACAACTAAACACAACTAAACACAAATACACAACTAAACACAACTAAACACAACTAAACACAATAACACAACTAAACACAACTAAACACAACTAAACACAACTAAACACAATAACACAACTAAACACAACTAAACACAACTAAACACAACTAAACACAAGGACACAACTAAACACAACTAAACACAACTAAACACAATAACACAACTAAACACAATAACACAACTAAACACAACTAAACACAACTAAACACAATAACACAACTAAACACAACTATACACAACTAAACACAATAACACAACTAAACACAACTAAACACAACTAAACACAATAACACAACTAAAAACAACTATACACAATAACACAACAAAACACAATAACACAACTAAACACAATAACACAACTAAACACAACTAAACACAACTAAACACAATAACACAACTAAATACAACTAAACACAACTAAACACAATAACACAACTAAACACAACTAAACACAACTAAACACAACTAAACACAACTAAACACAAGGACACAACTAAACACAACTAAACACAACTAAACACAATAACACAACTAAACACCACTATACACAATAACACAACTAAACACAATAACACAACTAAACACAATAACACAACTAAACACAACTAAACACAATAACACAACTAAACACAATAACACAACTAAACACAACTAAACACAACTAAACACAATAACACAACTAAACACAACTAAACACAATAACACAACTAAACACAATAACACAACTAAACACAATAACACAACTAAACACAACTAAACACAACTAAACACAAGGACACAACTAAACACAACTAAACACAATAAAACAACTAAACACAACTAAACACAATAACACAACTTAACACAATAACACAACTAAACACAACTAAACACAATTAAACACAAGGACACAACTAAACACAACTAAACACAATAACACAACTAAACACAAGGACACAACTAAACACAACTAAACACAACTAAACACAATAACACAACTAAACACAACTAAACACAACTAAACACAACTAAACACAACTAAACACAACTAAACACAACTAAACACAATAACACAACTAAACACCACTATACACAATAACACAACTAAACACAATAACACAACTAAACACAATAACACAACTAAACACAACTAAACACAACTAAACACAATAACACAACTAAACACAATAACACAACTAAACACAACTAAACACAACTAAACACAATAACACAACTAAACACAACTAAACACAATAACACAACTAAACACAATAACACAACTAAACACAATAACACAACTAAACACAACTAAACAAAACTAAACACAAGGACACAACTAAACACAACTAAACACAATAAAACAACTAAACACAACTAAACACAATAACACAACTTAGCACAATAACACAACTAAACACAACTAAACACAACTAAACACAACTAAACACAATAACACAACTAAACACAAGGACACAACTAAACACAACTAAACACAACTAAACACAATAACACAACTAAACACAACTAAACACAAGGACACAACTAAACACAACTAAACACAATAACACAACTAAACACAACTATACACAATAACACAACTAAACACAATAACACAACTAAACACAATAACACAACTAAACACAACTAAACACAACTAAACACAAGGACACAACTAAACAAAACTAAACACAATAACACAACTAAACACAACTAAACACAACTAAACACAATAACACAACTAAACACAACTAAACACAACTAAACACAATAACACAACTAAACACAATAACACAATTAAACACAACTAAACACAATAACACAACTAAACACAACTAAACACAACTAAACACAATAACACAACTAAACACAACTAAACACAATAACACAACTAAACACAACTAAACACAAATACACAACTAAACACAACTAAACACAACTAAACACAATAACACAACTAAACACAACTAAACACAAGGACACAACTAAACACAACTAAACACAACTAAACACAATAACACAACTAAACACAACTAAACACAACTAAACACAATAACACAACTAAACACAACTATACACAACTAAACACAATAACACAACTAAACACAACTAAACACAACTAAACACAATAACACAACTAAACACAACTATACACAATAACACAACTAAACACAATAACACAACTAAACACAATAACACAACTAAACACAATAACACAACTAAACACAACTAAACACAACTAAACACAACAACACAATAACACAACTAAATACAACTAAACACAACTAAACACAATAACACAACAAAACACAATAACACAACTAAACACAACTAAACACAACTAAACACAACTAAACACAACTAAACACAACTAAACACAACTAAACACAACTAAACACAATAACACAACTAAACACCACTATACACAATAACACAACTAAACACAATAACACAACTAAACACAACTAAACACAACTAAACACAAGGACACAACTAAACACAACTAAACACAACTAAACACAATAACACAACTAAACACAACTAAACACAACTAAACACAATAACACAACTAAATACAACTAAACACAACTAAACACAATAACACAACTAAACACAACTAAACACAACTAAATACAATAACACAACTAAACACAACTAAACACAAGGACACAACTAAACACAACTAAACACAACTAAACACAATAACACAACTAAACACAATAACACAACTAAACACAACTAAACACAACTAAACACAATAACACAACTAAACACAACTATACACAACTAAACACAATAACACAACTAAACACAACTAAACACAACTAAACACAATAACACAACTAAACACAACTATACACAATAACACAACTAAACACAATAACACAACTAAACACAATAACACAACTAAACACAACTAAACACAACTAAACACAACAACACAATAACACAACTAAATACAACTAAACACAACTAAACACAATAACACAACAAAACACAATAACACAACTAAACACAACTAAACACAACTAAACACAACTAAACACAACTAAACACAACTAAACACAATAACACAACTAAACACCACTATACACAATAACACAACTAAACACAATAACACAACTAAACACAATAACACAACTAAACACAACTAAACACAACTAAACACAATAACACAACTAAACACAATAACACAACTAAACACAACTAAACACAATAACACAACTAAACACAACTAAACACAATAACACAACTAAACACAATAACACAACTAAACACAATAACACAACTAAACACAACTAAACAAAACTAAACACAAGGACACAACTAAACACAACTAAACACAATAAAACAACTAAACACAACTAAACACAATAACACAACTTAACACAATAACACAACTAAACACAACTAAACACAACTAAACACAATAACACAACTAAACACAAGGACACAACTAAACACAACTAAACACAAATAAACACAAGAACACAACTAAACACAACTAAACACAAGGACACAACTAAACACAACTAAACACAATAACACAACTAAACACAACTATACACAATAACACAACTAAACACAATAACACAACTAAACACAATAACACAACTAAACACAACTAAACACAACTAAACACAAGGACACAACTAAACAAAACTAAACACAATAACACAACTAAACACAACTAAACACAACTAAACACAATAACACAACTAAACACAACTAAACACAACTAAACACAATAACACAACTAAACACAATAACACAATTAAACACAACTAAACACAATAACACAACTAAACACAACTAAACACAACTAAACACAATAACACAACTAAACACAACTAAACACAATAACACAACTAAACACAACTAAACACAAATACACAACTAAACACAACTAAACACAACTAAACACAATAACACAACTAAACACAACTAAACACAACTAAACACAACTAAACACAATAACACAACTAAACACAACTAAACACAACTAAACACAACTAAACACAAGGACACAACTAAACACAACTAAACACAACTAAACACAATAACACAACTAAACACAATAACACAACTAAACACAACTAAACACAACTAAACACAATAACACAACTAAACACAACTATACACAACTAAACACAATAACACAACTAAACACAACTAAACACAACTAAACACAATAACACAACTAAACACAACTATACACAATAACACAACTAAACACAATAACACAACTAAACACAATAACACAACTAAACACAACTAAACACAACTAAACACAACTAAACACAATAACACAACTAAACACAACTAAACACAACTAAACACAATAACACAACTAAACACAACTAAACACAACTAAACACAACTAAACACAACTAAACACAAGGACACAACTAAACACAACTAAACACAACTAAACACAATAACACAACTAAACACAACTAAACACAAGAACACAACTAAACACAATAACACAACAAAACACAATAACACAACTAAACACAACTAAACACAATAACACAGCTAAACACAGGGACACAACTAAACACAACTAAACACAACTAAACACAATAAACACAACTAAACACAACTAAACACAATAACACAACTAAACACAACTAATCACAACTAAACACAAGGACACAACTAAACACAACTAAACACAATAAAACAACTAAACACAACTAAACACAATAACACAACTTAACACAATAACACAACTAAACACAACTAAACACAACTAAACACAAGGACACAACTAAACACAACTAAACACAATAACACAACTAAACACAAGGACACAACTAAACACAACTAAACACAACTAAACACAATAACACAACTAAACACAACTAAACACAACTAAACACAACTAAACACAACTAAACACAACTAAACACAACTAAACACAACTAAACACAATAACACAACTAAACACCACTATACACAATAACACAACTAAACACAATAACACAACTAAACACAATAACACAACTAAACACAACTAAACACAACTAAACACAATAACACAACTAAACACAATAACACAACTAAACACAACTAAACACAACTAAACACAATAACACAACTAAACACAACTAAACACAATAACACAACTAAACACAATAACACAACTAAACACAATAACACAACTAAACACAACTAAACAAAACTAAACACAAGGACACAACTAAACACAACTAAACACAATAAAACAACTAAACACAACTAAACACAATAACACAACTTAACACAATAACACAACTAAACACAACTAAACACAACTAAACACAATAACACAACTAAACACAAGGACACAACTAAACACAACTAAACACAACTAAACACAATAACACAACTAAACACAACTAAACACAAGGACACAACTAAACACAACTAAACACAATAACACAACTAAACACAACTATACACAATAACACAACTAAACACAATAACACAACTAAACACAATAACACAACTAAACACAACTAAACACAACTAAACACAAGGACACAACTAAACAAAACTAAACACAATAACACAACTAAACACAACTAAACACAACTAAACACAATAACACAACTAAACACAACTAAACACAACTAAACACAATAACACAACTAAACACAATAACACAATTAAACACAACTAAACACAATAACACAACTAAACACAACTAAACACAACTAAACACAATAACACAACTAAACACAACTAAACACAATAACACAACTAAACACAACTAAACACAAATACACAACTAAACACAACTAAACACAACTAAACACAATAACACAACTAAACACAACTAAACACAACTAAACACAACTAAACACAATAACACAACTAAACACAACTAAACACAACTAAACACAACTAAACACAAGGACACAACTAAACACAACTAAACACAACTAAACACAATAACACAACTAAACACAATAACACAACTAAACACAACTAAACACAACTAAACACAATAACACAACTAAACACAACTATACACAACTAAACACAATAACACAACTAAACACAACTAAACACAACTAAACACAATAACACAACTAAACACAACTATACACAATAACACAACTAAACACAATAACACAACTAAACACAATAACACAACTAAACACAACTAAACACAACTAAACACAATAACACAACTAAATACAACTAAACACAACTAAACACAATAACACAACTAAACACAACTAAACACAATAACACAACTAAACACAACTAAACACAACTAAACACAACTAAACACAAGGACACAACTAAACACAACTAAACACAACTAAACACAATAACACAACTAAACACCACTATACACAATAACACAACTAAACACAATAACACAACTAAACACAATAACACAACTAAACACAACTAAACACAATAACACAACTAAACACAATAACACAACTAAACACAACTAAACACAACTAAACACAATAACACAACTAAACACAACTAAACACAATAACACAACTAAACACAATAACACAACTAAACACAATAACACAACTAAACACAACTAAACACAACTAAACACAAGGACACAACTAAACACAACTAAACACAATAAAACAACTAAACACAACTAAACACAATAACACAACTTAACACAATAACACAACTAAACACAACTAAACACAACTAAACACAATAACACAACTAAACACAAGGACACAACTAAACACAACTAAACACAACTAAACACAATAACACAACTAAACACAACTAAACACAAGGACACAACTAAACACAACTAAACACAATAACACAACTAAACACAACTATACACAATAACACAACTAAACACAATAACACAACTAAACACAATAACACAACTAAACACAACTAAACACAACTAAACACAAGGACACAACTAAACAAAACTAAACACAATAACACAACTAAACACAACTAAACACAACTAAACACAATAACACAACTAAACACAACTAAACACAACTAAACACAATAACACAACTAAACACAATAACACAATTAAACACAACTAAACACAATAACACAACTAAACACAACTAAACACAACTAAACACAATAACACAACTAAACACAACTAAACACAATAACACAACTAAACACAACTAAACACAAATACACAACTAAACACAACTAAACACAACTAAACACAATAACACAACTAAACACAACTAAACACAACTAAACACAACTAAACACAATAACACAACTAAACACAACTAAACACAACTAAACACAACTAAACACAAGGACACAACTAAACACAACTAAACACAACTAAACACAATAACACAACTAAACACAATAACACAACTAAACACAACTAAACACAACTAAACACAATAACACAACTAAACACAACTATACACAACTAAACACAATAACACAACTAAACACAACTAAACACAACTAAACACAATAACACAACTAAACACAACTATACACAATAACACAACTAAACACAATAACACAACTAAACACAATAACACAACTAAACACAACTAAACACAACTAAACACAACTAAACACAATAACACAACTAAATACAACTAAACACAACTAAACACAATAACACAACTAAACACAACTAAACACAATAACACAACTAAACACAACTAAACACAACTAAACACAACTAAACACAAGGACACAACTAAACACAACTAAACACAACTAAACACAATAACACAACTAAACACCACTATACACAATAACACAACTAAACACAATAACACAACTAAACACAATAACACAACTAAACACAACTAAACACAATAACACAACTAAACACAATAACACAACTAAACACAACTAAACACAACTAAACACAATAACACAACTAAACACAACTAAACACAATAACACAACTAAACACAATAACACAACTAAACACAATAACACAACTAAACACAACTAAACACAACTAAACACAAGGACACAACTAAACACAACTAAACACAATAAAACAACTAAACACAACTAAACACAATAACACAACTTAACACAATAACACAACTAAACACAACTAAAAACAACTAAACACAAGGACACAACTAAACACAACTAAACACAATAACACAACTAAACACAAGGACACAACTAAACACAACTAAACACAACTAAACACAATAACACAACTAAACACAACTATACACAATAACACAACTAAACACAATAACACAACTAAACACAATAACACAACTAAACACAACTAAACACAACTAAACACAAGGACACCACTAAACACAACTAAACACAATAACACAACTAAACACAATAACACAACTAAACACAACTAAACACAACTAAACACAATAACACAACTAAACACAATAACACAATTAAACACAACTAAACACAATAACACAACTAAACACAACTAAACACAACTAAACACAATAACACAACTAAACACAACTAAACACAATAACACAACTAAACACAACTAAACACAAGGACACAACTAAACACAACTAAACACAACTAAACACAATAACACAACTAAACACAACTAAACACAAGGACACAACTAAACACAACTAAACACAACTAAACACAACTAGACACAATAACACAACTAAATACAACTAAACACAACTAAACACAATAACACAACTAAACACAACTAAACACAATAACACAACTAAACACAACTAAACACAACTAAACACAAGGACACAACTAAACACAACTAAACACAACTAAACACAACTAAACACAATAACACAACTAAACACAATAACACAACTAAACACAACTAAACACAACTAAACACAATAACACAACTAAACACAATAACACAATTAAATACAACTAAACACAACTAAACACAATAACACAACTAAACACAACTAAACACAACTAAACACAATAACACAACTAAACACAAGGACACAACTAAACACAATAACACAACTAAATACAACTAAACACAACTAAACACAATAACACAACTAAACACAACTAATCACAACTAAACACAATAACACAACTAAACACAATAACACAACTAAATACAACTAAACACAACTAAACACAATAACACAACTAAACACAACTAAACACAACTAAACACAATAACACAACTAAACACAAGGACACAACTAAACACAATAACACAACTAAATACAACTAAACACAACTAAACACAATAACACAACTAAACACAACTAAACACAACTAAACAAAACTAAACACAACTAAACACAATAACACAACTAAACACAATAACACAATTAAACACAACTAAACACAATAACACAACTAAACACAACTAAACACAACTAAACACAACTAAACACAATAACACAACTAAACACAACTAAACACAAGGACACAACTAAATACAACTAAACACAACTAAACACAACTAAACACAACTAGACACAATAACAAAACTAAATACAACTAAACACAACTAAACACAATAACACAACTAAACACAACTAAACACAACTAAACACAATAACACAACTAAACACAACTAAACACAACTAAACACAAGGACACAACTAAACACAACTAAACACAACTAAACACAACTAAACACAATAACACAACTAAAAACAACTAAACACAACTAAACACAATAACACAACTAAACACAACTAAACACAACTAAACACAATAACACAACTAAACACAACTAATCACAACTAAACACAATAACACAACTAAACACAATAACACAACTAAACACAACTAAACACAATAACACAACTAAACACAACTAATCACAACTAAACACAATAACACAACTAAACACAATAACACAACTAAACAAAACTAAACACAATAACACAACTAAACACAACTAAACACAATAACACAACTAAACACAACTAATCACAACTAAACACAATAACACAACTAAACACAATAACACAACTAAACACAACTAAACACAATAACACAACTAAACACAACTAAACACAACTAAACACAATAACACAACTAAACACAACTAATCACAACTAAACACAATAACACAACTAAACACAATAACACAACTAAACACAACTAAACACAATAACACAACTAAACACAACTAAACACAACTAAACACAACTAAACACAAGGACACAACTAAACACAACTAAACACAACTAAACACAATAACACAACTAAACACAACTAAACACAATAACACAACTAAACACAACTAAACACAACTAAACACAACTAAACACAATAACACAACTAAACACAAGGACACAACTAAACACAACTAAACACAACTAAACACAACTAAACACAACTAAACAATTAAACACAACTAAACACAATAACACAACTAAACACAACTTTATTAACACAGGATTATTAACCTGGTCGACCTGAACACAGACACAGGACTGCTGCCTGCTGGGAGGATTATTAACCTGGTCGACCTGAACACAGACACAGGACTGCTGGGAGGATTATTAACCTGGTCGACCTGAACACAGACACAGGACTGCTGGGAGGATTATTAACCTGGTCGACCTGAACACAGACACAGGACTGCTGGGAGGATAAATAACCTGGTCGACCTGAACACAGACACAGACACAGGACTGCTGCCTGATGGGAGGATTATTAACCTGGTAGACCTGAACACAGACACAGGACTGCTGGGAGGATAAATAACCTGGTCGACCTGAACACAGACACAGGACTGCTGGGAGGATTATTAACCTGGTAGACCTGAACACAGACACAGGACTGCTGGGAGGATTATTAACCTGGTCGACCTGAACACAGACACAGGACTGCTGGGAGGATAAATAACCTGGTCGACCTGAACACAGACACAGGACTGCTGGGAGGATAAATAACCTGGTCGACCTGAACACAGACACAGGACTGCTGGGAGGATTATTAACCTGGTCGACCTGAACACAGACACAGGACTGCTGGGAGGATAAATAACCTGGTCGACCTGAACACAGACACAGGACTGCTGGGAGGATTATTAACCTGGTCGACCTGAACACAGACACAGGACTGCTGGGAGGATAAATAACCTGGTCGACCTGAACACAGACACAGGACTGCTGGGAGGATTATTAACCTGGTCGACCTGAACACAGACACAGGACTGCTGCCTGATGGGAGCAATATTAACCTCTTTCAAGTCTCCTCAAATCAAATCAAAGTTTATTGGTCACGTTCACAGGATACAGCGGGTTTAAAGGATACAGTGAAATGCTGTGAATAACTGACTAGCTATCCCCCTTTTCCTTTCTACCAGTTCAACAGATAACTCCCTGTTAGAAACACGCAGACTGGCCAGAAACCTGTTCAACAGATAACTCCCTGTAAGGAACACGCAGACTGGCCAGAAACCTGTTCAACAGATAACTCCCTGGTAGGAACACGCAGACTGGCCAGAAACCTGTTCAACAGATAACTCCCTGTTAGGAACACGCAGACTGGCCAGAAACCTGTTCAACAGATAACTCCCTGTAAGGAACACGCAGACTGGCCAGAAACCTGTTCAACAGAAAACTCCCTGTTAGAAAGACGCAGACTGGCCAGAAACCTGTTCAACAGATAACTCCCTGGTAGGAACACGCAGACTGGCCAGAAACCTGTTCAACAGATAACTCCCTGTAAGGAACACGCAGACTGGCCAGAAACCTGTTCAACAGATAACTCCCTGGTAGGAACACGCAGACTGGCCAGAAACCTGTTCAACAGATAACTCTCTGGTAGGAACACGCAGACTGGCCAGAAACCTGTTCAACAGATAACTCCCTGTAAGGAACACGCAGACTGGCCAGAAACCTGTTCAACAGATAACTCCCTGGTAGGAACACGCAGACTGGCCAGAAACCTGTTCAACAGATAACTCCCTGTTAGGAACACGCAGACTGGCCAGAAACCTGTTCAACAGATAACTCCCTGGTAGGAACACGCAGACTGGCCAGAAACCTGTTCAACAGATAACTCCCTGTTAGGAACACGCAGACTGGCCAGAAACCTGTTCAACAGATAACTCCCTGGTAGGAACACGCAGACTGGCCAGAAACCTGTTCAACAGATAACTCCCTGTTAGATCTGACAATTCATCTTGATGGTTGTAAAGTCGTCTCAAATAAAACTGTGAAGGACCTCGGCGTTACTCTTGACCCTGATCTCTCTTTTGACGAACATATCAAGACTGTTTCAAGGACAGCTTTTTTCCATCTACGTAACATTGCAAAAATCAGAAATTTTCTGTCCAAAAATGATGCAGAAAAATTAATCCATGCATTTGTTACTTCTAGGTTAGACTACTGCAATGCTCTATTTTCCGGTTACCGGATAAAGCACTAAATAAACTTCAGTTAGTGCTAAATACGGCTGCTAGAATCCTGACTAGAACCAAGAAATTTGATCATATTACTCCAGTGCTAGCTTCCCTACACTGGCTTCCTGTTAAGGCAAGGGCTGATTTCAAGGTTTTACTGTTAACCTATAAAGCGTTACATGGGCTTGCTCCTACCTATCTTTCCGAGTTGGTCCTGCCGTACATACCAATACGTACGCTACGGTCACAAGACGCAGGCCTCCTAATTGTCCCTAGAATTTCTAAGCAAACAGCGGGAGGCAGGGCTTTCTCCTATAGATCTCCATTTTTATGGAACAGTCTGCCTACCCATGTGAGAGACGCAGACTCGGTCTCAACCTTTAAGTCTTTACTGAAGACTTATCTCTTCAGTAGGTCATATGATTGAGTGTAGTCTGGCCCAGGAGTGTGAAGGTGAACGGAAAGGCTCTGGAGCAACGAACAGCCCTTGCTGTCTCTGCCGGGCCGGTTCCCCTCTCCACTGGGGTTCTCTGCCTCTAACCCTGTTGCAGGGGCTGAGTCACTGGCTTGCTGGTGCTCTTTCATGCCGTCCCTGGGAGGGGTGCGTCACTTGAGTGGGTTGAGTTACTGACGTGATCTTCCTGTCTGGGTTGGCGCCCCATTTGGTTTGTGCTGTGGTGGAGACCTCTGTGGGCTATACTCGGCCTTGTCTCAGGATTGTAAGTTGGTGGTTGAGGATATCCCTCTAGTGGTGCGGGGGCTGTGCTTTGGCAGAGTGGGTGGGGTTATATCCTTCCTGTTTGGCCCTGTCCGGGGTTTCTTCGGATGGGGCCACAGTGTCTCCGGACCGCTCCTGTCTCAGCCTCCAGTATTTATGCTGCAGTAGTTTATGTGTCGGGGGCTGGGGTTAGTTGGTTATACCTGGAGTACTTCTCCTGTCTTATCCAGTGTCCTGTGTGAATTTAAGTATGCTCTCTCTAATTCTCTCGTTCTCTCTTTCTCTCTGAGAACCTGAGCCCTAGGACCATACGTCAGGACTACCGGGCATGATGACACCTTGCTGTCCCCAGTCCGCCTGGCCTTGCTACTATTCCAGTTTCAACTGTTCTGCCTGCGGTTACGAAACCCCTACCTGTCCCAGACCTGCTGTTTTCAACTCTTAATGATCGGCTATGAAAAGCCAACTGAGAGACCTGAGCACCTAGGACCATACGTCGGGACTACCGGCCGTGGTGACTCCTTGCTGTCCCCAGTCCGCCTGGCCTTGCTGCTATTCCAGTTTCAACTGTTCTGCCTGCGGTTATGGAACCCCTACCTGTCCCAGACCTGCTGTTTTCAACTCTTAATGATCGGCTATGAAAAGCCAACTGAGATTTATTCCTGATTATTATTTGACCATGCTTGTCACTTATGAACATTTTTGAACATCTTGGCATGGTTCTGTTATAATCTTCACCCGGCACAGCCAGAAGAGGACTGGCCACCCCTCATAGCCTGGTTCCTCTCTAGGTTTCTTCCTAGGTTTTCGCCTTTCTAGGGAGTTTTTCCTAGCCACCGTGCTTCTACACCTGCATTACTAGCTGTTTGGGGTTTTAGGCTGGGTTTCTGTACAGCACTTCGAGATATTAGCTGATGTAAGAAGGGCTATATAAAATAAAATTGATTGTTAGGAACACGCAGACTGGCCAGAAACCTGTTCAACAGATAACTCCCTGTTAGGAACACGCAGACTGGCCAGAATCACTAAACCAATGCTTGACTACGAAGAAATACTACGACCAAAAGTTTTTTTTGATTTATTAATTGACCTTATCGAAGGATAAAGAGGCCATAGTCAGAAATATAAGCTACAGGTCAGACAGACCACAGAGGTTTCTACACTACAGATCAATATAAAATACAGCTTCCTCAGTATGACAGACTTGATGAACTGTCCCTGTGTTTTCAGATGGCCTTTCCTTTGTTCCTAGAAAAACAGAAATATAATCTGAGACAAAAAAAAAGAACCACCCTTTAGTGGAAACAGTCAACTGGAACAAGGAGTGAACAGTGGAAATCTAACTGTGTGGAAACTGACCATGACATTGAGAGAAGAGTGGTTCCGACTCTGACATTGTGTCTCTCTCTCTCTCGGCTGTGCTCTGTCCTGCACTGGGAGGAATCCATCAATGTATCTACTGTTCTCTGGTGTCACTGTGGAACAGCCCAGAGCGGAGCGGAGCGGCGAGGCCACCAACAGCCTGTCAGCCAGTTAGCTGACATCATGCCTACAGCCCAAACGGCACCCTATGGGTCCTGGTCAGCCCCCAGTTCCTCCTCAATTCCTCCCTGAATCACTGGGCCATTATAAAAGGCTCTGAAAGTCAGCATTCATCCAGAGCTGGTAACTAGACCCTCCAGCACCTTACCTGATTTTTCCACAGGACTCCTCCCCTTCCTCGCTGAGACTGAGACAAATGACATCATTATGATGACTGCAGGACCACAACAGCAGAGCCCACAGGCCTCCTCCCCTTCGTCACTGCTGGGTCACCCTGTTTCCTATATAGGGCACTACTGGACCACAACAGCAGAGCCCACAGACCTCCTCCTCTTCCTCACTGCTGGATCACCCTGTTTCCTATATAGGGCACTACTGGACCACAACAGCAGAGCCCACAGGCCTCCTCCCCTTCCTCACTGCTGGGTCTGGGTCACCCTGTTTCCTATATAGGGCACTACTGGACCACAACAGCAGAGCCCACAGGCCTCCTCCTCTTCCTCACTGCTGGGTCTGGGTCACCCTGTTTCCTATATAGGGCACTACTGGGTCTGGGTTACCCTGTTTCCTATATAGGGCACTACTGGACCACAACAGCAGAGCCCACAGGCCTCCTCCCCTTCCCCGTCTGGGTCACCCTGTTTCCTATATAGGGCACTACTGGACCACAACAGCAGAGCCCACAGGCCTCCTCCCCTTCCTCACTGCTGGGTCACCCTGTTTCCTATATAGGGCACTACAGGACCACAACAGCAGAGCCCACAGGCCTCCTCCCCTTCCTCACTGCTGGGTCTGGGTCACCCTGTTTCCTATATAGGGCACTGCAGGACCACAACAGCAGAGCCCACAGGCCTCCTCCCCTTCCTCACTGCTGGGTCTGGGTCACCCTGTTTCTTATATAGGGCACTACTGGACCACAACAGCAGAGCCCACAGGCCTCCTCCCCTTCCCCACTGCTGGGTCACCCTGTTTCCTATATAGGGCACTACTGGGTCACCCTGTTTCCTATATAGGGCACTGCAGGACCACAACAGCAGAGCCCACAGGCCTCCTCCCCTTCCCCACTGCTGGGTCACCCTGTTTCCTATATAGGGCACTACTGGACCACAACAGCAGAGCCCACAGGCCTCCTCCCCTTCCCCACTGCTGGGTCACCCTGTTTCCTATATAGGGCACTACTGGGTCACCCTGTTTCCTATATAGGGCACTACTGGACCACAACAGCAGAGCCCACAGGCCTCCTCCCCTTCCTCACTGCTGGGTCACCCTGTTTCCTATATAGGGCACTACTGGACCACAACAGCAGAGCCCACAGGCCTCCTCCCCTTCCTCACTGCTGGGTCACCCTGTTTCCTATATAGGACACTACTGGGTCACCCTGTTTCCTATATAGGGCACTACTGGACCACAACAGCAGAGCCCACAGGCCTCCTCCCCTTCCTCACTGCTGGGTCTGGGTCACCCTGTTTCCTATATAGGGCACTACTGGACCACAACAGCAGAGCCCACAGGCCTCCTCCCCTTCCTCACTGCTGGGTCTGGGTCACCCTGTTTCCTATATAGGGCACTACTGGACCACAACAGCAGAGCCCACAGGCCTCCTCCCCTTCCTCACTGCTGGGTCTGGGTCACCCTGTTTCCTATATAGGGCACTACTGGACCACAACAGCAGAGCCCACAGGCCTCCTCCCCTTCCTCACTGCTGGGTCTGGGTCACCCTGTTTCCTATATAGGGCACTACTGGACCACAACAGCAGAGCCCACAGGCCTCCTCCCCTTCCTCACTGCTGGGTCTGGGTCACCCTGTTTCCTATATAGGGCACTACTGGACCGCAACAGCAGAGCCCACAGGCCTCCTCCCCTTCCTCACTGCTGGGTCTGGGTCACCCTGTTTCCTATATAGGGCACTACTGGACCACAACAGCAGAGCCCACAGGCCTCCTCCCCTTCCTCACTGCTGGGTCACCCTGTTTCCTATATAGGACACTACTGGGTCACCCTGTTTCCTATATAGGGCACTACTGGGTCACCCTGTTTCCTATATAGGGCACTACTGGGTCACCCTGTTTCCTATATAGGGCACTACAGGACCACAACAGCAGAGCCCACAGGCCTCCTCCCCTTCCTCACTGCTGGGTCACCCTGTTTCCTATATAGGGCACTACTGGGTAACCCTGTTTCCTATATAGGGCACTACAGGACCACAACAGCAGAGCCCACAGGCCTCCTCCCCTTCCTCACTGCTGGGTCTGGGTCACCCTGTTTCCTATATAGGGCACTACTGGACCACAACAGCAGAGCCCACAGGCCTCCTCCCCTTCCTCACTGCTGGGCCTGGGTCACCCTGTTTCCTATATAGGACACTACTGGGTCTGGGTCACCCTGTTTCCTATATAGGACACTACTGGGTCACCCTGTTTCCTATATAGGACACTACTGGGTCACCCTGTTTCCTATATAGGGCACTACTGGACCACAACAGCAGAGCCCACAGGCCTCCTCCCCTTCCTCACTGCTGGGTCTGGGTCACCCTGTTTCCTATATAGGGCACTACTGGACCACAACAGCAGAGCCCACAGGCCTCCTCCCCTTCCTCACTGCTGGGCCTGGGTCACCCTGTTTCCTATATAGGGCACTACTGGGTCTGGGTCACCCTGTTTCCTATATAGGGCACTACTGGGTCTGGGTCACCCTGTTTCCTATATAGGGCACTGCTGGGTCTGGGTCACCCTGTTTCCTATATAGGGCACTACTGGGTCACCCTGTTTCCTATATAGGGCACTACTGGGTCACCCTGTTTCCTATATAGGGCACTACTGGGTCACCCTGTTTCCTATATAGGGCACTACTGGGTCACCCTGTTTCCTATATAGGGCACTACTGGGTCACCCTGTTTCCTATATAGGGCACTACTGGGTCACCCTGTTTCCTATATAGGGCAGTACTGGGTCACCCTGTTTCCTATATAGGGCACTACTGGGTCACCCTGTTTCCTATATAGGGCACTACTGGGTCACCCTGTTTCCTATATAGGGCACTACTGGGTCACCCTGTTTCCTATATAGGGCACTACTGGGTCTGGGTCACCCTGTTTCCTATATAGGGCACTACTGGGTCACCCTGTTTCCTATATAGGGCACTACTGGGTCACCCTGTTTCCTATATAGGGCACTACTGGGTCACACTGTTTCCTATATAGGGCACTACTGGGTCATCCTGTTTCCTATATAGGGCACTACTGGGTCTGGGTCACCCTGTTTCCTATATAGGGCACTACTGGGTCACCCTGTTTCCTATATAGGGCACTACTGGGTCACCCTGTTTCCTATATAGGACACTACTGGGTCACCCTGTTTCCCATATAGGACACTACTGGGTCACCCTGTTTCCTATATAGGGCACTACTGGGTCTGTGTCACCCTGTTTCCTATATAGGGCACTACTGGGTCACCCTGTTTCCTATATAGGGCACTACTGGGTCTGGGTCACCCTGTTTCCTATATAGGGCACTACTGGGTCACCCTGTTTCCCATATAGGACACTACTGGGTCACCCTGTTTCCTATATAGGGCCCTACTGGGTCACCCTGTTTCCTATATAGGGCACAACTGGGTCACCCTGTTTCCTATATAGGGCACTACTGGGTCTGGGTCACCCTGTTTCCTATATAGGGCACTACTGGGTCACCCTGTTTCCTATATAGGGCACTACTGGGTCACCCTGTTTCCTATATAGGGCACTACTGGGTCACCCTGTTTCCTATATAGGGCACTGCTGGGTCACCCTGTTTCCTATATAGGGCACTACTGGGTCACCCTGTTTCCTATATAGGGCACTACTGGGTCACCCTGTTTCCTATATAGGGCACTACTGGGTCTGGGTCACCCTGTTTCCTATATAGGGCACTACTGGGTCTGGGTCACCCTGTTTCCTATATAGGGCACTACTGGGTCACCATGTTTCCTATATAGGGCACTACTGGGTCACCCTGTTTCCTATATAGGGCACTACTGGGTCACCCTGTTTCCTATATAGGGAACTACTGGGTCTGGGTCACCCTGTTTCCTATATAGGGCACTACTGGGTCTCCCTGTTTCCTATATAGGGCACTACTGGGTCACCCTGTTTCCTATTTAGGGCACTACTGGGTCACCCTGTTTCTTATATAGGGCACTACTGGGTCACCCTGTTTCCTATATAGGACACTACTGGGTCACCCTGTTTCCTATATAGGGCACTACTGGGTCACTCTGTTTCTTATATAGGGCACTACTGGGTCACCCTGTTTCCTATATAGGGCACTACTGGGTCTCCCTGTTTCCTATATAGGGCACTACTGGGTCACCCTGTTTCCTATATAGGGCACTGCTGGGTCACCCTGTTTCCTATATAGGGCAGTACTGGGTCACCCTTTTTCCTATATAGGGCACTACTGGGTCACCCTGTTTCCTATATAGGGCACTACTGGGTTACCCTGTTTCCTATATAGGGCACTACTGGGTCACCCTGTTTCCTATATAGGGCACTACTGGGTCACCCTGTTTCCTATATAGGGCACTACTGGGTCACCCTGTTTCCTATATAGGGCACTACTGGGTCACCCTGTTTCCTATATAGGGCACTACTGGGTCACCCTGTTTCCTATATAGGGCACTACTGGGTCATCCTGTTTCCTATATAGGACACTACTGGGTCACCCTGTTTCCTATATAGGGCACTACTGGGTCACCCTGTTTCCTATATAGGGCACTACTGGGTCACCCTGTTTCCTATATAGGGCACTACTGGGTCACCCTGTTTCCTATATAGGGCACTACTGGGTCTGGGTCACCCTGTTTCCTATATAGGGCACTACTGGGTCACCCTGTTTCCTATATAGGACACTACTGGGTCACCCTGTTTCCTATATAGTTCACTACTGGGTCTGGGTCACCCTGTTTCCTATATAGGGCACTACTGGGTCACCCTGTTTCCTATGTAGGGCAGTACTGGTCAAAGGCAGTGCAGTGTATAGGTAATAGGGTACCATTTGTGACGCACCCTTGGACTGGCGTTAGGGACGCAACAGGAAACAGGGACTCTACTGGCATGGAAACACTGTTGGTTAATCACACTAAACACAAGGTTAACCACTGAACACACAACACCATAACATTACTACTACTACGGGTTAGTGGGCAACGGATAGGAAATGTCCTCTGTCCTCAGTCTCAGTTCACTGATATAGAAGCACTATGTCTTTCTGGACCTGACTCAACCAGGAAATAGCTGAAATCTGTGACTTGAATCACTCAACACTGTTTGTGTTACTGTATTTTTAGGAACAGACTGAAAACATGTGAATATGGATGTTCTCACTGTGCAATGAATGACCATTACAACTCTCACCAGCTTCAGAGGAGGAGGAGGAGGAGGAGGAGGAGGAGGAAGAGGAGGAGGAGGAGGAGGAGGAGGAGGAGGAGGAGGAGGAGGAGGAGGAGGAGGAAGAGGAGGAGGAGGAGGAGGAGGAGGAGAAGGAGGAAGAGGAGGAGGAGGAGGAGGAGAGAGGAGGAGGAGGAGGAGGAGGAGGGAGGGAGGAGGAGGAGGGGAGGAAGAGGAGGAGGATGAGGAGGAGAGAGGAGGAGGAGGGGAGGAAGAGGAGTAGGAGTAGGAGGAAGAGGAGGATGAGGAGGAAGAGGAGGAGGAGTAGGAGGAAGAGGAAGAGGAGGAGGAAGATGAGGAGGATGAGGAGGAGGAGGAGGAGGAGGAGGGGAGGAAGAGGAGGAAGAGGAGGAAGAGGAGGATGATGAGGAAGAGGAGGAGGAGTAGGAGGAAGAGGAGGAGTAGGAGGAGGAGGAGGAGGAGAAGGAGAAGGAGAAGGAGAAGGAGAAGGAAGAAGAGGAGGAGGAGGAGGAAGAGGAGGAGGAAGAGGAGGAGGAGGAGGAGGAAGAGAAGGAGAAGGAGAAGGAGAAGGAGGAAGAGGAAGAGGAAGAGGAAGAGGAGGAGGAGGAGGAGGAGAGGAGGAGGAGGAGGGGGTGAGGAGGAGGAGGAGGAGAGGAGGAGGAGGAGGGGGGGTGAGGAGGAGGAGGAGGAGGAGGAGGAGAGGAGGGAGGAGGAGGAGGAGGAGGAGGAGGATGGAGGAGGAGGAGGAGGAAGAGAAGGAGGAGGAGGAGGGAGGAGGAGGAGGAGGAGGAGGAGGGGAGGAGGAGGAGGAAGCGGAGGAGGATGAGGAAGTGGAGGAGGTGGAGAAGGGAGGAAGAGGAGGAGGAGGAAGAGGCCACAGAGGAGGCTTTTGGAAGGAGCTATAGAGGACGGCTCATTGTAACGGCTGGAATGGAATCAATGTGGTTTCCATGTTTTATGTGTTCCATTTATTCCATTCCAGCCGTTACAATGAGCCGCACTCCTATAGCTCATCCCACCAGCCTCCTTTGCTGGACACACACAGGGCACACACACACACACACACAGGGCACACACACACACACACATAGGGCACACACACACACACACATAGGGCACACACACACACCAGTGGAGGCTCAGAATAATGGCTAGAATGGAGTAAATGGAATGATATCAAACATATGAAAACCACACACACACACATACACACAAAAAAACAACATTACATTTTAGTCATTTAGCAGACGCTCTTATCCAGAGCAACTTACAGTTAGTGCATACATTATTTTTTTATTTATTTTTTCATACCCCCTGTGGGAATCGAACCTACAACCCTGGCGTTGCAAACGCCATGCTCTACCAACTGAGCTACATCCCTGCCGGCCATTCCCTCCCCTACCCTGGGCCAATTGCGCGTCGCCCCATGGGTCTCCCGGTCGCGGCCGGCTACGACAGAGCCTGGATTCGAACCAGGATCTCTAGCCTTAGACCACTGCGGCCACTCGGGAGACTCATGTGTTTCACATGTGAATAACATGTTTTCACCTCACATGTGAAATGCAGTCTCACGTTGAAATTTGCGGTCAGGTGTGAAAATCAGATATGCAGTTTCACATGGAAGAAAACTCCACATGTGGAAATCTCTCTCTCAAGTTCCCATTTTGGGGGTGAAATAGCGTTATTGTCCTCAGATGAAAAAGGTGGTGTTAACATGTTGCACTAGTTCTCCGTCTCCTTACGTTTTATCCTGTCTTCAGGTCTGTACGCATGGTTAGGGTTTTCAACATCTAGAGATAACATGTTTAACTAAAACTGTGTTGAGTTTTCTGGTCATTTTGATGTTTCATTTAAATTGTTTTATTGGTTACGTATTTATCAGACGTTGTCGAAGGTGCAGTGAAATACTTTTTACTTTCCCAACAGTGCAATAACACCTAACAATACTAAACAATACACACAAATCCCCAATATCAACAGAAAGGGATTAAGAAATATATAAGTATTAGAACGAGCAATGTCAGAGTCCGGAATATATAGACAGTGAGGACAGTATATGAATATAAAAGGTGTGTACAGCACTAGTTATATAGGAGTCTGGAATATAAGTATACCCTGTGCCTTGGGAAAGTATTAAGACCCCTTGACTTTTGCCACATTTTGTTACGTTACAGCCTTATTCTAAAATTGATGAAATAATTTGTTCCCCTCTTCAATCTACACATAATACCCCATAATGACAAAGCAAAAACAGGTTTGAGTAATTTTTTGCTAAGTTATTTAAAATAAAAAACTGAAATAGTACATTTACATAAGTATTCAGACCCTTTACTCAGTACTTTGTTGAAACACCTTTGGCAGCGATTACAGCCTCTAGTCTTCTTGGGTATGACGCTACAAGCTTGGCACACCTGTATTTGGGGAGTTTCTCCCATTCTTCTCTGCAGATCCTCTCAAGCTCTGTCAGGTTGGATGGGGAGCGTCGCTGCACAGCTATTTTCAGGTCTCTCCAGAGATGTTCGATCGGGTTCAATTTCGGGCTCTGGCTGGGCCACTCAAGGACATTCAGAGACTTGTCCCGAAGCCACTCCTGCGTTGTCTTGGCTATGTGCTTAGGGTCATTGTCCTGTTGGAAGGTGAACGTTCACCCCAGTCTGAGGTCCTGAGCGCGCTGGAACAGGTTTTCATCAAGGATCTCTCTGTACTTTGACCGTTCATCTTTGCCTTGATCCTGACTAGTCTCCCAGTCCCTGCCGCTGAAAAACATCCCCACAGCATGATGCTGCCACCACCATGCTTCACCGTAGGGATGACGTTTGGAATTCAGGCCAAAGAGTTCAATCTTGGTTTCAACAGACTAGAGAATCTTGTTTCTCATGGTCTGAGCGTCTTTAGGTGCCTTTTGGCAAACTCCAAGCGGGCTGTCATGTGCCTTTTACTGAGGAGTGGCTTCCGTCTGGCCACTCTACCATAAAGGCCTGATTGGTGGAGTGCTGCAGAGATGGTTGTTCTTCTGGAAGGTTCTCCCATCTCCACAGAGGAACTCTGGAGCTCTGTCAGAGTGACCATCAGGTTCTTGGTCACCTCTCTAACCAAGGCCCTTCTCCCCCGATTGCTCAGTTTGGCCGGGCGGCCAGCTCTAGAAAGAGTCTTGGTGGTTCCAAACATCTTCCATTTAAGAATGATGGAGGCCACTGTGTTCTTGGGGACCTTCAATGCTGCAGAATTGTTTTGGTACCCTTCCCCAGATCTGTGCCTCGACACAATCCTGTCTAGAAGGTCTACGGACAATTCCTTCGACCTCATGGCTTGGTTTTTGCTCTGACATGCACTGTCAACTGTGGGACCTTATATAGACAGGTGTGTGCCTTTCCAAATCATGTCCAATCAATTGAATTTCCAACAGGTGGACTCCAATCAAGTTGTAGAAACATCTCAAGGATGATCAATGGAAACAGGATGCACCTGAGCAAAATTTCAAGTCTCATAGCAAAGGGTCTGAATACTTATGTGAATAAGGTATTTCTGTAATTTCTAAAAACCTGTTTTTGCTTTCTCATTATGGGGTATTGTGTGTAGATTGATGAGGATTTTTATTTATTTAATCCATTTTAGAATAAGGCTGTAACGTAACAAAATGTGGAAAAGGTCAAAGGGTCTGAAAAACGTGTATAGACAGTGAGGACAGTATATGAATACAAAAGGTGTACAGCAGTAGAAATATAGGATGAGCCGTGACTATAATACAGTATATACACATGAAGTGGGTAAAACAGTATGGAAACATTATTTAAGTGACCAGTGTTCCATGTCTATGTACATGGGGCAGCAGTCTAAGGTGCAGGTTATAGACTACTGGGTGGAGGCCGGCTAGTGGTGACTATTTAACAGTCTGATGGCCTGGAGATAGAAGCAGTTTTTCAGTCTCTCGGTCCCAGCTGTCATACACCTGTACTGTCTCCGCCTTCTGGATGGCAGCGGGGTGAACAGGCCCTGGCTCAGGTGGCTGAGGTCCTTGATGATCTTCCTGGATGACCGGGTGCTGTAGACCGACCGGGTGCTGTAGACGACAGGGTGCTGTAGACGACCGGGTGCTGTAGACGACCGGGTGCTGTAGACGACCGGGTGTTGTAGACGACCGGGTGCTGTAGACCGACCGGTGCTGTAGACGACCGGGTGCTGTAGACGACCGGGTGCTGTAGACGACCGGGTGCTGTAGACGACCGGGTGCTGTAGACGACCGGGTGCTGTAGACGACCGGGTGTTGTAGACGACCGGGTGCTGTAGACCGACCGGGTGCTGTAGACGACCGGGTGCTGTAGACGACCGGGTGCTGTAGACGACCGGGTGCTGTAGACGACCGGGTGCTGTAGACCGACCGGGTGCTGTAGACGACCGGGTGCTGTAGACCGACCGGGTGCTGTAGACGACCGGGTGCTGTAGACAACCGGGTGCTGTAGACGACCGGGTGTTTCGGATGATTTTTTAAAGAGGAACGATGGGTACATATTGAAGATGTGCGTACTCATCCCCAGAATATTTTTATGTGTCTATTTTCAAAAGGATAAAGCTAAGAACATTAACAGCTTCATAGTTAAGAACACTATAACAACATGGAAGAAAATGGAACTGTCACGAACGTTGAGAGAGACGGGTCAGACCAAGGTGCTGCGTGGTATGCAAACATGTTTATTAAACTGAATACACACTGACAAAACAACAAACGGCAAGGCAACGTGACGTCGGAAGGCTATACACTAACAAGCCAAACACACCGAAACACAAACAAGATCCCACAACACAGGCAGGAAAACTGGCTGCCTAAGTATGATCCCCAATCAGAGACAACGAGCGACAGCTGCCTCTGATTGGGAATCACACCCGGCCAAACATAGAAATACAAAACATAGATTTTCACACCCTGACCAAACTAGCTAGAGAATAGCAGTCTCTCCAGGTCAGGGCGTGACTGGAACATATTTTACAAGAACCAATATCACTCCCTAGAAACACAACCCTACGGAACAATCCTTGGCCGAGAAATTGGTCCTCATGGAAAACTAAAGGCACAGAAACCATAAATGACTTGGTAACAGGAAATACATTTATGTCCATGACAGAATTAAAAAGCAATTTTGGATTGACCCAATGTAGATATTTTCAAATACATGCGACTTAAAAGTTTCACATTACAACATTTATATTTGAAATCTTTTGGACATCAGAGCAATCTTGAGGGAATCCTATTTGATTCAGAAAAGTATTGTATGTTCATATGACAGATATACAAACCCTTTCACAGAGCCGATCCAACTGACAACCTCTTAGAAAAAAATATTAACTATTGGAACCAAAACGTACAAGTGTCACGCCCTGACATAGAGATCTTTAGTTGGTTTGGTCAGGGTGTGAATTTCTATGTGTAGGATCTAGAATGTGTATTTCTATGTTTGGCCGGGTGTGGTTCCCAATCAGAGGCAGCTGTCGATCGTTGTCTCTGATTGGGGATCATACTCAGGCAGCCATGTTGCCCACCTTTAGTTGTGGGATTCTTGTTTCTGGTTTGGCTTGTTTATGTGTAGCACATTAGAACGTCACGTTACGTTGTTGTTGTTGTTGTTGTTGTTGTTTTGTCGTGTGTTTCCTTTATAAATAAACATGTATGCATTCCACGCTGCACCTTGGTCCGATCCTTTATACAACGAACGTGACAACAAGATGGAGGGAATGTAGGAACATAACTAACGAAATTACAGTTAACAAAAATCTACACTTAATACAGTATACAATATAAACTAATGTACAGAATGTATTACGCAAGAGACAAAATTCACAGATTCTACAGCACAACGGCAGAGTCATGTCTGAAGTGTAAAACTACTAATGATCCATGCCTTCCGGGAATGTTATGAAGTCCAAAAGTTATGGGCGGAGTTAGAAAGATGGCTGCCAGAAAGATGGCTGTCAGAAAGATGGCTGTCAGAAAGATGGCTGTCAGAAGTATTACAGAAGTGTTACAATGTAAATGTACTTTTAATTAGTCTGTCTGCATATTTCAAGACGTGGCATATGTGCAGGTGCAGTGAGATACTTTTCTCGTCAATCATCTTAAAAAAACGTATACTAAAAACTGAAAATCGTTAACACAATGGAAAGGTCGAATGAATTATTAAACTAAATGTTGAAAGTTTGAGGCCATGTGGCGGAGAGTGACGTGGGCGCTGGAGATGGGGGCGTGAGCATGTGGGTCTGGGCAGGTGTGATGTCATTGGTGTTTGTGTGATGTCATTGGTCTGTAGGCCATGTCAAACTTTACAAGTGTCCGAAAACCAAGTGTTTTTCCCACATGTGAAAATGTTACATCTGATTTGTTCACACGTGTGTTTAAAAAAAAAATAAGGGCACACACACATACACACACACACTGGACACACACTGGACACACATACACTGGACACACACACACACACTGGACACACACACACTGGACACACACACACACACACACACACACACACACTGGACACACACACACACACACACACACATACACACACACACACACACACACACACAGGACACACACACACAGAACACACACACACAGAACACACACACACACACACAGACACACACACACACACACACACTGGACACACACACACACACACCCACAGGACATACACACACTGGACACACACACACACACACACACACACTCAACACACACACACTGGACACACACACACTGAACACACACACACACACACTGAACACACATACACTGGACACACACACACACGAAGGTGACAAGTTCTAGTTTGACTTCACCCTGCATTATGTCATCGTGGAGACGGACCACACAGGCTGAGCAATGTTTAAGAGGCCAGAGAAGAATGTCGGACATCCTGACGGAAAAGATGGAGGGAGGGAGGGAGGGAGAGAGGGAGGGAGGGAGGGAGGGAGGGAGGGCGGGAGGGCGGGAGAGAGGGAGGGAGAGAGGGATGGAGGAATGGAGGGATGGGGGGAGGGAGGGAGGGAGGGAGGGAGGGAGGGAGGGAGGGAGGGAGGGAGGGAGGGAGGGAGGGAGGGAGGGAGAGAGGGAGGGAGGGAGGGAGAGAGGGATGGAGGGAGGGAGGGATGGAGGGGGAGGGAGGGAGGCCGGGAGAGAGGGAGGGATGGAGGGAGGGAGGGAGGGAGGGAGGGAGGGAGGGAGGGAGGGGAGGGAGGGAGGGAGGGAGGAGGGAGGGAGGGAGGGAGGGAGGGAGGGAGGGAGGGAGGCGGGGAGAGAGGGAGGGAGAGAGGGATGGAGGAATGGAGGGATGGGGGGGGAGGGAGGGAGGGAGGGAGGGAGGGAGGGAGGAGGGAGGGAGGGAGGGCGGGAGAGAGGGAGGGAGAGAGGGATGGAGGAATGGAGGGATGGGGGGGAGGGAGGGAGGGAGGGAGGGAGGGAGGGATGGAGGGAGGGAGGGAGGGATGGAGGGAGGGAGGGAGGGAGGGAGGGAGGGAGGGAGGGAGGGAGGGAGGGGAGGGAGGAGGGAGGGAGGGAGGGAGGGAGGGAGGGATGGAGGAATGGAGGGATGGGGGAGGGAGGGAGGGAGGGAGGGAGGGGAGGGAGGGAGGGAGGGAGGGATGAATGGAGGGATGGGGGGGAGGGAGGGAGGGAGGGAGGGAGGGAGGGAGGGAGGGAGGGAGGGAGGAGGGAGGGAGGGAGGGAGGGAGGGAGGGGGGAAGGAGGGAGGGAGGGAGGAGGGTGGGTGGGTGGGTGGATGGGCGAGATGGAGGGAGGAAGAGAGGGAGAGGAGAGGGAGAAAGGAGAGGCAGAGAGGAGAGGCGGAGAGGAGAGACGGAGAGGAGAGGGAGAGAGGAGAGGGAAGGAATAGGCCACTAGAATAAAGCCACCTTTGGGAAAATGAATCCCCTTGTTGTTGCTAGTCAAGTGTCCCTATCTGCAGATAGGCTGGTTATAGCTGAAGCAGCAATAAGACCATGTGCATCCCAAATGGCACCCTATTCCCTATGGGTCCTGATCAAAAGTAGTGCACTTCATAGGAAATAGGTAGCCACAACCAAAGACCCAGACAGCTCATCTTGTCAGCATATGTGACCCTGCTGGCTGGCCTGGCCCTGCTTCAGCCCTGGGGAATAGGAAGGTATATGGAAAATAACCAACTACACTGAACAAAAATATATACGCAACATGTAAAGTGTAGGTCCCATGTTTCATTAGCTGATATAAAAGATCCCAGAAATGTTCCATACGCACAAAAAGCCTATTTCTCTCAAATTTTGTTCACAAATTTGTTTACATCCCTGTTAGTGAGCATTTCTCCTTCGCCAAGATAATCCATCCACCTGACAGGTGTGGCATATCAAGAAGCTGATTAAACGGCATGATCATTACACAGATGCACCTTGTGCTGGGGACAATAAAAGGCCACTCTAAAATATGCCGTTTTTTCACACAACACAACGCCACAGATGTCTCAAGTTTTGAGGGAGCGTGCAATTGGCATGCTGACTGTAGGAATGTCCACCAGAGATGTTCAATGTTCATTTATATTCCCTTTATCCTCACCAGCCTCCCCGCTGCTGAAAAGCCTCCAACGTCGTTTTAGATAATTAAATAAATAAGGTGTGTGACCTGTATCACATGGGGGGATCCAGGGGCCGTGTGTGTTAAAGCTTTTAGCACACTTTCTCTCTCAATCTCTGATCTCAATCTCTCTCTCTTTCTCTCTGTGTGTGTTGATCTCTCTCTCTCTCTCTCTCTCTCTCTCTCTCTCTCTCTCTCTCTCTCTCTCTCTCTCTCTCTCTCTCTCTCTCTCTCTCTCTCTGTGTGTGTTGATCTCTCTCTCTCTCTCTCTCTCTCTCTCTCTCTCTCTCTCTCTCTCTCTCTCTCTCTCTCTCTCTCTCTCTCTCTCTCTCTCTCTCTCTCTCTCTCTCTCTCTCTCTCTCTCTCTCTCTCTCTCTCTCTCTCTCTCTCTCTATCTATCTCTCTCTCTCTCTCTCGCTCTCTCTGTGTGTTGATCTCACTCTCTCTCTCTCTCTCTGTCTCTCTCTCTCTCTCTCTCTGTCTCTCTCTCTCTCTCTCTCTGTCTCTCTCTTTCTCTCTGATCTCAATCTCTGTCTATCTCTCTGTGTGTTGATCTCTCTCTCTCTCTCCCTCTCTCTCTCTCTCTCTCTCTGTGTTGATCTCTCTCTCTCTCTCTCTCTCTCTCTCTCTCTCTCTCTCTCTCTCTCTCTCTCTCTCTCTCTCTCTCTCTCTCTCTCTCTCTCTCTCTCTCTCTCTCTCTCTCTCTCTCTCTCTCTCTCTCTCTGTGTGTGTTGATCTCTCTCTCTCTCTCTCTTTGTGTCGACTCTCTCTCTCTCTCTCTCTCTCTCTGATCTCAATCTCTGTCAATCTCTCTGTGTGTTGATCTCTCTCTCCCTCTCTCTCTCTCTCTCTCTCTCTCTCTCTCTCTCTCTCTCTCTCTCTCTCTCTCTCTCTCTCTCTCTCTCTCTCTCTCTCTCTCTCTCTCTCTCTCTCTCTCTCTCTCTCTCTCTCTCTCTCTCTCTCTCTCTCTCTCTCTCTCTCTCTCTCTCTCTCTCTCTCTCTTTCTCGCTGATCTAATTGATTATATATGATAAAAACAGAAGAATAAAAGCTGTTTTGATGTAATAACTGTGGAGGAGCTTTAGAGTTATATTCTGTAATAACATCATCACCACCTTCAAAGACTGCAGAAGAGGAGGGATGGAGAGGAGGGAGGAGAGGAGGGAGGAGAGGAGGGAGGAGAGGGAGGAGAGGAGGGAGGGAGGAGAGGAGGGAGGAGAGGAGGGAGGAGAGGGAGGAGGGAGGAGAGGGAGGAGCGGAGGGAGGAGAGGAGAGGGAGGAGAGGGAGGGAGGGAGGAGGGAGGAGAGGAGGGAGGAGAGGGAGGAGGGAGGAGAGGAGGGAGGAGAGGAGGGAGGAGAGGGGGGAGAGGAGGGAGGAGAGGAGGGAGGAGAGGAGGGAGGAGAGGGAGGAGAGGAGGGAGGAGAGGAGGGAGGAGAGGGAGGAGAGGAGGGAGGAGAGGGAGGGAGGAGAGGGAGGGAGAGGAGGGAGGAGAGGAGGGAGGAGAGGAGGGAGGGAGGAGAGGAGGGAGGGAGGGAGAGGAGGGAGGGAGGGAGGAGAGGGAGGAGAGGAGGGAGGAGAGGGAGGAGGGAGGGAGGAGAGGGAGGGAGGAGAGAGGGAGGAGAGGAGGGAGGGAGGAGAGGGAGGGAGGAGGGAGGGAGGAGAGGGAGGAGAGGAGGGAGGAGAGGAGAGGAGGGAGGAGAGGAGAGGAGGGAGGAGAGGAGGGAGGGAGGAGAGGAGGGAGGAGAGGGAGGAGCGGAGGGAGGAGAGGAGAGGGAGGAGAGGGAGGGGAGGTGGGAGGGAGGGATGAAGTGGGGAGGTCACAGTGTTCTTTGAAATAATTAACACAGCAGCCAGGTCACCTTCTTCACTCCAGACCTTAATTACATTAAAGGGAAAAAAAACACTTAAAGTGGATACTGTACTTATAATGATTGGATACACAAAATAACGGGAAACCTTACACCATCGTTTAAAAGGAGGGGCGAGGGTTAGAAGGAGAAAAAAGCGTGACAACATGTGCCAACTGTAGAATCTGCTGAGAGTATTTCATGTTGGGGAATAATGCTGGCCACTGCATTTACATTGAACACGGCCCGGTGTCTGTTTATCTGACCATCGCATTAATCCCATCCCTTTCTTCATCTCTAACCCTTACAATAATACAGCCTATGAGAACTAATAAATGGAAGGGTTCGATTTCCTCCAGCCAAGCCAAAGACCATAGGCCCTTCCTCCAGAGAGCAAGGGGTCAGGGAGAGAGAGGGGGCAGGGTGGGGTCCCGGGGTCACAGGGAGTCATACAGCACCTCGATCGGAGAGGCCAGGGGAGAGAGGGGGGCAGGGGTGGGGTCCCGGGGTCACAGGGAGTCCTACAGCACCTCGATCAGAGAGGCCAGGGAGAGAGAGGGGGCAGGGTGGGGTCCCGGGGTCACAGGGAGTCCTACAGCACCTCGATCGGAGAGGCCAGGGAGAGAGAGGGGGCAGGGTGGGGTCCCGGGGTCACAGGGAGTCCTACAGCACCTCGATCAGAGAGGCCAGGGAGAGAGAGGGGGAGGGTGGGGTACCGGGGTCACAGGGAGTCATACAGCACCTCGATCGGAGAGGCCAGGGAGAGAGAGGGGGAGGGTGGGGTACCGGGGTCACAGGGAGTCATACAGCACCTCGATCGGAGAGGCCAGGGAGAGAGAGGGGGGAGGTGATACAATGGGGGAGTGGGGGAGATAGGGAGAGGGGGAGAGGGGGAGAGGGGACAGGCCAGAGGACTGTTTACACTGAAGGCGTTCCCACTATATCCCAGCAGCTACGGAGATACCAGTCAGGGAGGCTAAACCATAACAGGTGAGAAGAACAGGCTGAGTACCATAACATGGACCATATCAAAGACCCTGACGGCGAGGGCGAAGCCGCTCCGAGGGTGAGGGCGTTCTGAGGGCAGGGAGGGTCCGGGGCCAGGGGACGGGATGGAGGGTCTGGGGGTCGAAGGGGGAACTCAGGAAGGAGCTGGTGGGAAATGAACCCTGGGGAGCTTTCCTCTCCAAACATCAAACACACAAACACACACACAGATGCCATCTCTCCTCTCCTCTCCTCTCCTCTCCCTCTCCTCTCCTCTCCTCTCCTCTCCTCTCCTCTCCTCTCCTCTCCTCGCCTCTCCTCTCCTCTCCTCTCCTCTCCTCTCCTCTCCTCTCCTCTCCTCTCCTCTCCTCTCCTCTCCTCTCCTCTCCTCCTCTCCTCTCCTCTCCTCGCCTCTCCTCTCCTCCCGAACCACGTGGTGCTGGCTCAGTCTTTACGTTTCATCTAGCTGGGAGCCCGGACCGGAGATCAACACCCTGCTGGGAGGGATCTGATAGAGACCAGGGTCGCATCATAGTATTACCTCATGGCTGGGGCCGGCAGGCTGTGATTGGCTGTGCTGGCAGGCCTCAGAGATCGGAGGGCTGTGATTGGCTCGGCCTAGCGGGCCTCAGAGAGAGATGTGAATCTGTGATCCGTATCATCATGTTTGGAGCGGGTTTGGGTTGGAGTGGAGTGGGAGCCAAACGTGTGCTTTGTGTTAGAGTGGGACAGAAAGTCTCTGTTCCTTTCTCACCGACTTTTACATTCTCAAATGTCAACAGCAGGAACCGAGAGGATATGGCCATTTGAGGAGACTTCAGCAACAGCTGGATAGGATTTGTAATAACAAACCCTTTATTACTTAAAGCTTATTATGGTTCCTCCGGTGGGCTTTGTTCAGACAGGTGGACATTTATCCATCTGACATCTCACTGGAATTCATCTGAGTCAGGGTTTGGTTCTGCCTACATGGGTTTTACCTTGATAACTGTCTGGAGAGTATTAACAGTAATATGTTACATGGCCTAACAGGCCAGTACAGAGTATTAATGTTACATGGCCTAACAGGCCAGTACAGAGTATTAACAGTAATATGTTACATGGCCTAAAAGGCCAGTACAGAGTATTAACAGTAATATGTTACATGTCCTAACAGGCCAGTACAGAGTATTAACAGTAATATGTTACATGTCCTAAAAGGCCAGTACAGAGTATTAACAGTAATATGTTACATGTCCTAAAAGGCCAGTACAGAGTATTAACAGTAATATGTTACATGGCCTAACAGGCCAGTACAGAGTATTAACAGTAATATGTTACATGTCCTAACAGGCCAGTACAGAGTATTAACAGTAATATGTTACATGGCCTAACAGGCCAGTACAGAGTATTAACAGTAATATGTTACATGGCCTAACAGGCCAGTACAGAGTATTAACAGTAATATGTTATATGGCCTAACAGGCCAGTACAGAGTATTAACAGTAATATGTTACATGGCCTAACAGGCCAGTACAGAGTATTAACAGTAATATGTTACATGGCCTAACAGGCCAGTACAGAGTATTAACAGTAATATGTTACATGGCCTACCAGGCCAGTACAGAGTATTAACAGTAATATGTTACATGGCCTAACAGGCCAGTACAGAGTATTAACAGTAATATGTTACATGGCCTAACAGGCCAGTACAGAGTATTAACAGTAATATGTTACATGGCCTAACAGGCCAGTACAGAGTATTAACAGTAATATGTTACATGGCCTAACAGGCCAGTACAGAGTATTAATGTTACATGTCCTAACAGGCCAGTACAGAGTATTAACAGTAATATGTTATATGGCCTAACAGGCCAGTACAGAGTATTAATAGTAATATGTTACATGGCCTAACAGGCCAGTACAGAGTATTAACAGTAATATGTTACATGGCCTAACAGGCCAGTACAGAGTATTAACAGTAATATGTTACATGGCCTAACAGGCCAGTACAGAGTATTAACAGTAATATGTTACATGGCCTAACAGGCCAGTACAGAGTATTAACAGTAATATGTTACATGGCCTAAAAAGGCCAGTACAGAGTATTAACAGCAATATGTTACATGGCCTAACAGGCCAGTACAAAGTATTAACAGCAATATGTTACATGGCCTAACAGGCCAGTACAGAGTATTAACAGTAATATGTTACATGGCCTAACAGGCCAGTACAGAGTATTAACAGTAATATGTTACATGGCCTAACAGGCCAGTACAGAGTATTAACAGTAATATGTTACATGGCCTACCAGGCCAGTACAGAGTATTAACAGTAATATGTTACATGGCCTAACAGGCCAGTACAGAGTATTAACAGTAATATGTTACATGGCCTAACAGGCCAGTACAGAGTATTAACAGTAATATGTTACATGGCCTAACAGGCCAGTACAGAGTATTAACAGTAATATGTTACATGGCCTAACAGGCCAGTACAGAGTATTAACAGTACTATGTTACATGGCCTAACAGGCCAGTACAGAGTATTAACAGTAATATGTTACATGGCCTAACAGGCCAGTACAGAGTATTAACAGTAATATGTTACATGGCCTAACAGGCCAGTACAGAGTATTAACAGTAATATGTTACATGGCCTAAAAGGCCAGTAGGCCAGTACAGAGTATTAACAGTAATATGTTACATGTCCTAACAGGCCAGTAGGCCAGTACAGAGTATTAACAGTAATATGTTACATGGCCTAACAGGCCAGTACAGAGTATTAACAGTAATATGTTACATGTCCTAACAGGCCAGTACAGAGTATTAACAGTAATATGTTACATGGCCTAACAGGCCAGTACAGAGTATTAACAGTAATATGTTACATGGCCTAACAGGCCAGTACAGAGTATTAACAGTGAATATGTTACATGTCCTAACAGGCCAGTACAGTGTGTCAGCTGCTATTGTCAATATTCCATAACATTGTGTACAGAGAGGCATGACAGCAGACATGTTAATAATATATCAATCGTTCCCACACTTCCCACCACAAACAAAACAAACCCTCAACAGCTAACAGTGATTTGGGTGTTTGAACCCTTGTCACCGTGGGAACGCCAAGGAACTATCTTCGTACAAACAGCATCTCAGAGGGACGAGCCACCTGGCTGAGGTCTGGACAAGACATCTCTCTGGAGGTAAAAACATGTCAGTCCCGGTCCATTACGTCACCGTGTATTATTGACGTCAACACCGTGTCCAAAACACCAGTCATAATCACTGTCCACAAGGAGGATAGGTCTTCACCACTCTAGTTGTTATCCAATGAGGCAGCTCCATCACTCTTCACACAAGGTTCACAGTGCATCATGTATCCTTTAGCAGGCCGTCGCTCCACAGTCCAGATGTCCATATCCTGGAGCGCGGAGACAGAAGCCAGACCAGGCCTGTCCCAGCGGGCCGCGGGGCTAAAGCCAGACCAGACCTTTCCACCCCCAATACCGGCGGACCAGCGTCTGGGGAACATTAAACCCTCCAGGCTTTGGAGAAGGCCAACATCTGACCATCCTTCATTCCCTCGTCCCTCTAGCCTTCAGCCAGACACGTAGACTCGCTCATCCAGAGCCCAGCTCTTCAACCAGCCATCAGAGCCTGAACATCAACAATAGACATCTGACACAGGGGAAGGTGTGAATAACATTCTCAACCTTTCTACAAAGTCACACCGCAGGAATGGAGCGTTTGCTTCTGTGTTTCTGTCTGAAAATATATCAGACGTTTCCCTGGTGTTTTTATTTCCTGTCCATCCGAGAGGTAGAGAGGTAGAAGGAAAGAGAAGCTCAACGAGTTGATAGATGTTGATGATGAACAGGAAACGACTGATCCTCCTCTTGCTCCGTCCACAGACGGGTCAGAAACCCTCAGGACAACGCTACGTGCAGGAGGACGTATGGTGTCTGAAATAGCACCCTGCACCCTACATAGTGCACTAATGTTGACCAAGGCGGGTGGGGGCATTTACTCAGAGCGAAAGGCATCCGGTCTAACTGGGCGGCAGGTAGCTTAGTGGTTAAGAGTGTTCTGCCAGTAACCGAGAGGTCGCTGGTTCTAATCCCCAAGCCGACTAGGTGAAAAATCTGTCAATGTGCCCTTGAGCAAGGCACTTAACCCTAATTGCTCCTATAAGTCGCTCTGGATAAGAGCGTCTGCTAAATGACTAAAATGAAAAAATGAAAAATGGTATATATGGAACAGGGTGCTCTTTAGGATGCTACCATTAGGTGGGTGTTTCTCCATCGCTCTAACATCTGCTCTGACAGACAGAGGGATCTTACTTCCTCTAACAACAAAGTTTTTATCCCCACTCGTCCAGGCGTACCGCACCGTTTTTCCGGCCAGCCAATCCCCAGACTGTTTATTTGCTAAAAGACAGTTCCAGGAAGTGAAACTCCAAACAATGGCGACGGATTGTAAATGTAAATTCGGCCTCTACGTGCCAGCGTCTAAGCCAGCCGTCTCCTCCCTGGCCTCAGCTGCCTGCTCCTCCCTATGGTGGAACAATAGGAGGGATGGAGGGGAGAGAACATTCACAACGGACCGGAGGGCTGTAGGCCGGTGATGTGGAGGCTGGAGGACCAGCCACTCATCTCTGGCCGCAGCCCTGGGTCCTGGGGTCTATGACTGAGGGCAACACACAGACCTGCAGGCCAACAGGTTCACAGACAGACATGTGGGGGAATGCGTCACAGTGTTTATCACACCAGCCAATAAACACACATGCTCCGCTCCTCGGCTCCACAAGACAAGATGGCTGCCGGGTTCCTGCCAAAGCTTGGAGAACGGAGCGATACATCAGGCCAGTCAGCACCTGGCCCAGCGCTGGGAAGTAGAGTGGCCATTAAAGACAAGTGTTTTGACTGCAGCTCTCACCTCTCCTCTCCTCTCCTCTCCTCTCCTCTCCTCTCCTCTCCTCTCCTCTCCTCTCCTCTCCCTCTCCTCCTCTCCTCTCCTCTCCTCTCCTCTCCTCTCCCTCTCCCCTCTCCTCTCCTCTCCCTCTCCTCTCCTCTCCTCTCCCCTCTCTCCCTCCTCTCTCTCCTCTCTCCTCCCTCTCACCCCTCCCTCTCCTCTCCTCTCCTCTCTCCCTCTCCTCTCCTCTCCTCTCTCCCTCTCTCCCCTCTCCTCTCCTCTCTCCTCTCTCCTCCCTCTCCTCTCCTCTCCTCTCCCCTCTCTCCTCTCCTCTCCTCTCCTCTCTCTCCTCTCCTCTCCTCTCCTCTCCCTCTCCTCTCCTCTCCTCTCCTCTCCCCCTCCTCTCCCTCCTCTCCTCCCCTCCTCTCTCCCTCCTTCTCCTCTCCTCTCCTCTCTCTCCTCTCCTCTCCTCTCCCTCTCCTCTCCTCTCCTCTCTCCTCTCCTCTCTCCCTCCTCTCCTCTCCTCTCCCTCTCCTCTCCTCTCCTCTCCTCTCCTCTCCTCTCCTCTCCTCTCCTCTCCTCTCCTCTCCTCTCCTCTCCTCTCCTCTCCTCTCCTCTCCTCTCCTCTCCTCTCCTCTCCTCTCCTCTCCTCTCCTCTTTCCATGATAGTCTTCTAAATTGTTCTAAACGTACTTCTTCAATAAGTAACAAATACCAAACCCTCCCTGTGTAGTCTACTCCAGGTACCTGAACAATATGTTGTCTAGATGAGACAATATGGATTGTTTTGGAACTTGTTTTCAAGCACATGAATTTCCCCATGTGGGATAATAACATCTATCTAATCTAATCGTGCCCAATTCCAATTGATGTTCTTGTGGTTTATCTTCAAAGATGTATATATTTAGACAGCCTAAATAGCCTCTATACTGCAGGTGTACAGGGTCCAGAGTGATGGAGACCTTCAAGCAGGTCCCACATACAGGGTCCAGAGTGATGGAGACCTTCAAGCAGGTCCCACATACAGGGTCCAGAGTGATGGAGACCTTCAAGCAGGTCCCACATACAGGGTCCAGAGTGATGGAGACCTTCAAGCAGGTCCCACATACAGGGTCCAGAGTGATGGAGACCTTCAAGCAGGTCCCACATACAGGGTCCAGGGTGATGGAGACCTTCAAGCAGGTCCCACATACAGGGTCCAGAGTGATGGAGACCTCCAAGCAGGTCCCACATACAGGGTCCAGAGTGATGGAGACCTTCAAGCAGGTCCCACATACAGGGTCCAGAGTGATGGAGACCTCCAAGCAGGTCCCACATACAGGGTCCAGAGTGATGGAGACCTTCAAGCAGGTCCCACATACAGGGTCCAGAGCGATGGAGACCTTCAAGCAGGTCCCACATACAGGGTCCAGAGTGATGGAGACCTTCAAGCAGGTCCCACATACAGGGTCCAGAGCGATGGAGACCTTCAAGCAGGTCCCACATACAGGGTCCAGAGTGATGGGAGACCTTCAAGCAGGTCCCACATACAGGGTCCAGAGTGATGGAGACCTTCAAGCAGGTCCCACATACAGGGTCCAGAGTGATGGAGACCTTCAAGCAGGTCCCACATACAGGGTCCAGAGTGATGGAGACCTTCAAGCAGGTCCCACATACAGGGTCCAGGGTGATGGAGACCTTCAAGCAGGTCCCACATACAGGGTCCAGAGTGATGGAGACCTTCAAGCAGGTCCCACATACAGGGTCCAGGGTGATGGAGACCTTCAAGCAGGTCCCACATACAGGGTCCAGAGTGATGGAGACCTTCAAGCAGGTCCCACATACAGGGTCCAGAGTGATGGAGACCTTCAAGCAGGTCCCACATACAGGGTCCAGAGTGATGGAGACCTTCAAGCAGGTCCCACATACAGGGTCCAGAGTGATGGAGACCTTCAAGCAGGTCCCACATACAGGGTCCAGAGTGATGGAGACCTTCAAGCAGCAGCGTCCAGAGTGGCGATCAGTGACCTTCTGAAGGAGTGGCCAGCTGTCTGTTGGAGTTCATCTTGATGAATGGAGATCGTCCTCAGATCGTACCCAGGCCCCGCCCTCCGGGCCTCCAGAGGGACGTCTTCCTCTACGCACCAAGGTAGATGAGGCCTTGTCCCCAGACTGTCCCCAGGTCCGTCTCAGAATAGGGCGGAGGGTAGCCTAGAGGTTAGGGAGACAGGTCCCGTCTCAGAATGGCCTGGAAGCCTTTGGGTCTTATGGTCTGATGACGTCGTGACCTTTTCAGTCTCTCCTCTGTTCGTCTCATGTTGCCAAATACAGACTTCACTCCAGGTCTCACGCTAGTTTATCTGCATCGTTTCTGAGTTTGGTGGCATTTACTTTGGGCTTTGGGCAGCTACTGGCATTTAGGTTGCCTGGGTGACGCTAGGTACAGTGATACGTCCAAGAAGTCTGTGTGGACTATCCTGCCACTGAATGAGAAGGTGCGCTGACCTTTGGTGTAAAAAGCAGACAAGGATGAGGGAAGAGAGATGACCGTAAACAGAGAGGAGTGCAGCTGTGTTGGCCTAGTGATGCTGTACCGTGAAGCTTGTCTATGTCCTGGTTAGGTTCATCATAGATCTGACTGGTACTGTATACTGGCATTCATCTCGGTCATTCTCTCAACCAGCTAGTGACGCTGTACCGTGAAGCTTGCCTATGTCCTGGTTATGTTCATCATTGATCTGTGGCTTCTGAGTAGGTGTGTGCAAACGTTTGACTGGTACTGTATAATACTATATATAATACTATATTTATATATCATACTACTTCTATGGTGCATTGTGGTACTGTTGACCTAGAAAAGGATAAATGGGACTAATGAAACAGACAGTCAGTCCACACCTTGACACCCGATGATGATTACATAACGCCCTTCTCAGACAAAGAAATACAGCAGACTGGTAGTTTGTCACTTGGGCCATAAAGTCAAAGATATTCAGACGCTGTCTCAGGGAAAACAGGCTTCAGGCCTGAATACTTTAAAACGCCTGCTTGAACCATCAGACAGCTACACAGAGCCTTATACAGAGAGCTACCCTGAGCCATATACAGAGAGCTACCCTGAGCCATATACAGAGAGCTACCCTGAGCCATTTACAGAGAGCTACCCTGAGCCATATACAGAGAGCTACCCTGAGCCATATACAGAGAGCTACCCTGAGCCATATACAGAGAGCTACCCTGAGCCCATATACAGAGAGCTACCCTGAGCCATATACAGAGAGCTACCCTGAGCCCATATACAGAGAGCTACCCTGAGCCATATACAGAGAGCTACCCTGAGCCATATACAGAGAGCTACACAGAGCCATATACAGAGAGCTACCCTGAGCCATATACAGAGAGCTACACAGAGCCATATACAGAGAGCTACACAGAGCCATATACAGAGAGCTACCCTGAGCCATATACAGAGAGCTACCCTGAGCCATATACAGAGAGCTACCCTGAGCCATATACAGAGAGCTACACAGAGCCATATACAGAGAGCTACCCTGAGCCATATACAGAGAGCTACACAGAGCCATATACAGAAAGCTACACAGAGCCATATACAGAGAGCTACCCTGAGCCATATACAGAGAGCTACACAGAGCCATATACAGAGAGCTACCCTGAGCCATATACAGAGAGAGCTACACAGAGCCATATACAGAGAGCTACCCTGAGCCATATACAGAGAGCTACACAGAGCCATATACAGAGAGCAACACAGAGCCATACACAGAGAGCTACCCTGAGCCATATACAGAGAGCTACCCTGAGCCATATACAGAGAGCTACACAGAGCCATATACAGAGAGCTACCCTGAGCCATATACAGAGAGCTACACAGAGCCATATACAGAGAGCTACCCTGAGCCATATACAGAGAGCTACCCTGAGCCATATACAGAGAGCTACACAGAGCCATATACAGAGAGCTACACAGAGCCATATACAGAGAGCTACCCAGAGCCTTATACAGAGAGCTACCCTGAGCCATATACAGAGAGCTACCCTGAGCCATATACAGAAAGCTACCCTGAGCCATATACAGAGAGCTACCCTGAGCCATATACAGAGAGCTATCCTGAGCCATATACAGAGAGCTACACAGAGCCCATATACAGAGAGCTACCCAGAGCCATATACAGAGAGCTACACAGAGCCCACATACAGAGAGCTATCCAGAGCCATATACAGAGAGCTACCCTGAGCCCATATACAGAGAGCTACCCTGAGCCATATACAGAGAGCTACACAGAGCCCATATACAGAGAGCTACCCTGAGCCATATACAGAGAGCTACACAGAGCCCATATACAGAGAGCTACACAGAGCCATATACAGAGAGCTACCCAGAGCCATATACAGAGAGCTACACAGAGCCATATACAGAGAGCTACCCAGAGCCCATATACAGAGAGCTACACAGAGCCATATACAGAGAGCTACACAGAGCCCATATACAGAGAGCTACACAGAGCCCATATACAGAGAGCTACACAGAGCCATATACAGAGAGCTACACAGAGCCCATATACAGAGAGCTACCCTGAGCCATATACAGAGAGCTACACAGAGCCATATACAGAGAGCTACCCTGAGCCATATACAGAGAGCTACCCTGAGCCATATACAGAGAGCTACACAGAGCCATATACAGAGAGCTACACAGAGCCATATACAGAGAGCTACCCAGAGCCTTATACAGAGAGCTACCCTGAGCCTTATACAGAGAGCTACCCTGAGCCATATACAGAGAGCTACCCTGAGCCATATACAGAGAGCTACACAGAACCCATATACAGAGAGCTACCCAGAGCCATATACAGAGAGCTACACAGAGCCCACATACAGAGAGCTATCCAGAGCCATATACAGAGAGCTACCCTGAGCCCATATACAGAGAGCTACCCTGAGCCATATACAGAGAGCTACACAGAGCCCATATACAGAGAGCTACCCTGAGCCATATACAGAGAGCTACACAGAGCCCATATACAGAGAGCTACACAGAGCCATATACAGAGAGCTACCCAGAGCCATATACAGAGAGCTACCCTGAGCCATATACAGAGAGCTACACAGAGCCCATATACAGAGAGCTACCCTGAGCCATATACAGAGAGCTACACAGAGCCCATATACAGAGAGCTACACAGAGCCATATACAGAGAGCTACCCAGAGCCTTATACAGAGAGCTACACAGAGCCATATACAGAGAGCTACCCAGAGCCCATATACAGAGAGCTACACAGAGCCATATACAGAGAGCTACACAGAGCCCATATACAGCGAGCTACACAGAGCCCATATACAGAGAGCTACACAGAGCCATATACAGAGAGCTACACAGAGCCCATATACAGAGAGCTACCCTGAGCCATATACAGAGAGCTACACAGAGCCATATACAGAGAGCTACACAGAGCCCATATACAGAGAGCTACACAGAGCCCATATACAGAGAGCTACCCTGAGCCATATACAGAGAGCTACACAAAGCCCATATACAGAGAGCTACACAGAGCCATATACAGAGAGCTACCCTGAGCCATATACAGAGAGCTACCCTGAGCCATATACAGAGAGCTACCCTGAGCCCATATACAGAGAGCTACCCTGAGCCATATACAGAGAGCTACCCTGAGCCATATACAGAGAGCTACCCAGAGCCCATATACAGAGAGCTACCCTGAGCCATGTACAGAGAGCTACCCTGAGCCATATACAGAGAGCTACCCTGAGCCATATACAGAGAGCTACCCTGAGCCATATACAGAGAGCTACACAGAGCCATATACAGAGAGCTACCCTGAGCCCATATACAGAGAGCTACCCTGAGCCCATATACAGAGAGCTACCCTGAGCCATATACAGAGAGCTACCCTGAGCCCATATACAAGAGGGCTACCCTGAGCCATATACAGAGAGCTACCCTGAGCCATATACAGAGAGCTACCCTGAGTCATATACAGAGAGCTACCCTGAGCCATATACAGAGAGCTACCCTGAGCCATATACAGAGAGCTACCCTGAGCCCATATACAGAGAGCTACCCTGAGCCATATACAGAGAGCTACCCTGAGCCATATACAGAGAGCTACCCTGAGCCATATACAGAGAGCTACCCTGAGCCATATACAGAGAGCTACCCTGAGCCATATACAGAGAGCTACCCTGTGCCACATTCAGACCTGTACATTGGACAGCCTCTTGGAGAGCTGCTATGATGATTGTTTTTTTATGACTGGAGAATGTTAAGCAAGCCCCATTTCTATTAACGTATGCCCTCTCAGATAGACCCAACAGGGTCTGCCAACACTGGCCTCAGCCCTCTACCCAGAACACTGCTGACAGAGTACCAGGAGGTAGGCCCGGCCGTATGCACATAGTTTCCACCGTAGCCGGGAAGAGCAGTGGACTGGTGAAGGGCATCAATCTATCAGGGACACTGTGTCGGTCTGCCACGCTGTGCTGCTCAGAGCTTAAAGCGGAGACGGCGGAGACCATCGGAAAGGCGACGAGGCCCAGAGAAAACAACTGGTGAAAAGGTACCAGGGTGTTTTAGTTGGTCAGCTCTTAGAGCCACGTACGATAAAGATGAAACCGGAGGTTCTGCGATAAATGATTCAAATGTGTAAAAGATTAAACACCTAAAAACGGATATGGGAATAACAGTAACGGACCAGTAGCATCTCTGCATCTGCCCGGCTACCCAGTCTCCTCTCCACCCTCTGGTTTATAGGAACACCTCGCATAGCTCCTGACTCTGGACCGGCCCGGTGCGCTGGGGGGGGCTTTCAGTAACCTGCCCTGTTTGGAACGCCATCCCATACCTCAATAAACACTTCAAACGCAGCGTTTTAGAGGGACCAGGAGAACACACACAGAGGACTACTATTTTTAGCGTTGCTCCGTGGAGAGGGTGAAGGATCATCCCCCCCGCCATACCCCCCTGTTGTCCAGATGTGTTTGCTGAAGACTCTCTTTAGTGTCTGATGTCCTGGAGTTAGGGTTATACCCCTGGGCCGTCAAAATAGACCTGTCCTGCACTTCCTGTTTTCTATTTAAAGAGGAAACTTCCAGAAATATACCATGAGTCTTCCTATAACTTATTTTGTTTAACCATAACCCCCACAGGAGTCATCTACATAGACGGCCTTAGGGTTAGATGGAAACTATCTGTTAAACTAGTTGAAACTACGGGACACTCTGTGCTTTAAAGCCACTCTCTCTTAGTTCTGATCCTGTATCCTGGCAGAGAGAGAGATTGTTATTCTATAATGTCTCGGGATTCTATTCATGATTGAACCAGTTTTAACATTAACAACCACCCAGGACGTTTTCCTCGCTGCAGGCACCACACACCACGGGAAAATCTCATCAGATACTGCAAAGGGAAAAGTTGTCAGAAAAACTGGGAGTTTTGAATTTGATACATGATGAAACCTTTCCCAAGGCCTTGATAAACAGACAAACAACTAGCGGTCATTCAGCTGCCGCATCACAGCTGCTGTCTTTCAGGCTGTATCACACATAGGGCTCTGGTCTAAAGTAGTGCACTATATAGGGAATAGGGTGCCATTCTCTGGTCTAAAGTAGTGCACTATATAGGGAATAGGGTGCCATTCTCTGGTCTAAAGTAGTGCACTATATAGGGAATAGGGTGCCATTCTCTGGTCTAAAGTAGTGCACTATATAGGGAATAGGGTGCCATTCTCTGGTCTAAAGTAGTGCACTATATAGGGAATAGGGTGCCATTCTCTGGTCTAAAGTAGTGCACTATATAGGGAATAGGGTGCCATTCTCTGGTCTAAAGTAGTGCACTATATAGGGAATAGGGTGCCATTCTCTGGTCTAAAGTAGTGCACTATATAGGGAATAGGGTGCCATTCTCTGGTCTAAAGTAGTGCACTATATAGGGAATAGGGTGCCATTCTCTGGTCTAAAGTAGTGCACTATATAGGGAATAGGGTGCCATTCTCTGGTCTAAAGTAGTGCACTATATAGGGAATAGGGTGCCATTCTCTGGTCTAAAGTAGTGTACTATATAGGGAATAGGGTGCCATTCTCTGGTCTAAAGTAGTGCACTACATAGGGAATAGGGTGTCATTTGGACACAGCAGATAGATCATAACTCCTTTAGATATAATTGTAATTATTTTGGAGTACCTCAGGAATCGATATGAGGGCCTTTAATATTCCTCCTATATATAAACGATCTAACCTCTGTGTCCTCTGGATGGAAACTGCAGCTGTATGAAGGAGCAGGAGAGGGTCAGTCAGGACTCAGTGAGTCACTGGCTGGTGTGTATCCTTCACAGAGATCCATCCACCTCGCTCTGCGTTCAGCTTCGCCCCCATAATCTCCGTCCGTCCATCCACACCTGCCTTTCAACAAGAATCACAAATTACAACCCATCCAATCAAACGGCTCCGCCTCGGCCCAGTTCAAGACAAACATGTGGTCATCTCAGACAGCTGTGTGTGATTCAGGATCTGGACCAGGTATCAGCCAATTACAGAGTGCATGTGCCGATCTCTGGTGAAATAATTACAGCGAGACCGGGGCTGTGGTCCACGTCGTTCCCTCCGAGCGGTGTTCTGTATGTAACAGAATAGGAGAGGAGGTGGAAAGGGAGGAGAGGGAATGAAAACATGGGAAAAGGAGAACCAGGCACTATATCCTCTTCCTGCAATTACCTTCTTTCTATTAGCATTCCTCCTGATGTCATTCTCTAAGTGATTCACAGAGAGGAGAACAGAGAGGCTGGTTCATTATTCTCTAAGTGATTCACAGAGCAGAGAACAGAGAGGCTGGTTCATTATTCTCTAAGTGATTCACAGAGCAGAGAACAGAGCAGAGAACAGAGAGGCTGGTTCATTATTCTCTAAGTGATTCACAGAGCAGAGAACAGAGAGGCTGGTTCATTATTCTCTAAGTGATTCACAGAGCAGAGAACAGAGAGGAGAACAAAGAGGCTGGTTCATTATTCTCTAAGTGATTCACAGAGCAGAGAACAGAGAGGCTGGTTCATTATTCTCTAAGTGATTCACAGAGCAGAGAACAGAGAGGCTGGTTCATTATTCTCTAAGTGATTCACAGAGCAGAGAACAGAGAGGAGAACAGAGAGGCTGGTTCATTATTATCTAAGTGATTCACAGAGCAAAGAACAGAGAGGAGAACAGAGAGGCTGGTTCATTATTCTCTAAGTGATTCACAGAGCAGAGAACAGAGAGGCTGGTTCATTATTCTCTAAGTGATTCACAGAGCAGAGAACATAGAGGCTGGTTCATTATTCTCTAAGTGATTCACAGAGCAGAGAACAGAGAGGAGAACAGAGAGGCTGGTTCATTATTCTCTAAGTGATTCACAGAGCAGAGAACATAGAGGCTGGTTCATTATTCTCTAAGTGATTCACAGAGCAGAGAACAGAGAGGAGAACAGAGAGGCTGGTTCATTATTCTCTAAGTGATTCACAGAGCAGAGAACAGAGAGGCTGGTTCATTATTCTCTAAGTGATTCACAGAGCAGAGAACAGAGAGGCTGGGTCATTATTCTCTTAAGTGATTCACAGAGCAGAGAACAGGAGGAAAACAGAGAGGCTGGTTCATTATTCTCTAAGTGATTCACAGAGCAGAGAACAGAGGCTGGTTCATTATTCTCTAAATGATTCACAGAGCAGAGAACAGAGAGGCTGGTTCATTATTCTCTAAGTGATTCACAGAGCAGAGAACAGAGAGGAGAACAGAGAGGCTGGTTCATTATTCTCTAAGTGATTCACAGAGCAGAGAACAGAGAGGCTGGTTCATTATTCTCTAAGTGATTCACAGAGCAGAGAACAGAGAGGAGAACAGAGAGGCTGGTTCATTATTCTCTAAGTGATTCACAGAGCAGAGAACAGAGAGGCTGGTTCATTATTCTCTAAGTGATTCACAGAGCAGAGAACAGAGAGGCTGGTTCATTATTCTCTAAATGATTCACAGAGCAGAGAACAGAGAGGCTGGTTCATTATTCTCTAAGTGATTCACAGAGCAGAGAACAGAGAGAGGAGAACAGAGAGGCTGGTTCATTATTCTCTAAGTGATTCACAGAGCAGAGAACAGAGAGGCTGGTTCATTATTCTCTAAGTGATTCACAGAGCAGAGAACAGAGCAGAGAACAGAGAGGCTGGTTCATTATTATCTAAGTGATTCACAGAGCAAAGAACAGAGAGGAGAACAGAGAGGCTGGTTCATTATTATCTAAGTGATTCACAGAGCAGAGAACAGAGCAGAGAACAGAGAGGCTGGTTCATTATTCTCTAAGTGATTCACAGAGCAGAGAACAGAGCAGAGAACAGGGAGGCTGGTTCATTATTCTCTAAGTGATTCACAGAGCAGAGAACAGAGAGGCTGGTTCATTATTATCTAAGTGATTCACAGAGCAGAGAACAGAGAGGCTGGTTCATTATTCTCTTAAGTGATTCACAGAGCAGAGAACAGAGAGGCTGGTTCATTATTCTCTAAGTGATTCACAGAGCAGAGAACAGAGAGGAGAACAGAGAGGCTGGTTCATTATTCTCTAAGTGATTCACAGAGCAGAGAACAGAGAGGCTGGTTCATTATTCTCTAAGTGATTCACAGAGCAGAGAACAGAGAGGCTGGTTCATTATTCTCTTAAGTGATTCACAGAGCAGAGAACAGGAGGAGAACAGAGAGGCTGGTTCATTATTCTCTAAGTGATTCACAGAGCAGAGAACAGAGAGGCTGGTTCATTATTCTCTAAGTGATTCACAGAGCAGAGAACATAGAGGCTGGTTCATTATTCTCTAAGTGATTCACAGAGCAGAGAACAGAGAGGAGAACAGAGAGGCTGGTTCATTATTCTCTAAGTGATTCACAGAGCAGAGAACATAGAGGCTGGTTCATTATTCTCTAAGTGATTCACAGAGCAGAGAACAGAGAGGAGAACAGAGAGGCTGGTTCATTATTCTCTAAGTGATTCACAGAGCAGAGAACAGAGAGGCTGGTTCATTATTCTCTAAGTGATTCACAGAGCAGAGAACAGAGAGGCTGGGTCATTATTCTCTTAAGTGATTCACAGAGCAGAGAACAGGAGGAAAACAGAGAGGCTGGTTCATTATTCTCTAAGTGATTCACAGAGCAGAGAACAGAGAGGCTGGTTCATTATTCTCTAAATGATTCACAGAGCAGAGAACAGAGAGGCTGGTTCATTATTCTCTAAGTGATTCACAGAGCAGAGAACAGAGAGGAGAACAGAGAGGCTGGTTCATTATTCTCTAAGTGATTCACAGAGCAGAGAACAGAGAGGCTGGTTCATTATTCTCTAAGTGATTCACAGAGCAGAGAACAGAGAGGAGAACAGAGAGGCTGGTTCATTATTCTCTAAGTGATTCACAGAGCAGAGAACAGAGAGGCTGGTTCATTATTCTCTAAGTGATTCACAGAGCAGAGAACAGAGAGGCTGGTTCATTATTCTCTAAATGATTCACAGAGCAGAGAACAGAGAGGCTGGTTCATTATTCTCTAAGTGATTCACAGAGCAGAGAACAGAGAGGAGAACAGAGAGGCTGGTTCATTATTCTCTAAGTGATTCACAGAGCAGAGAACAGAGAGGTTGGTTCATTATTCTCTAAGTGATTCACAGAGCAGAGAACAGAGCAGAGAACAGAGAGGCTGGTTCATTATTATCTAAGTGATTCACAGAGCAAAGAACAGAGAGGAGAACAGAGAGGCTGGTTCATTATTATCTAAGTGATTCACAGAGCAGAGAACAGAGCAGAGAACAGAGAGGCTGGTTCATTATTCTCTAAGTGATTCACAGAGCAGAGAACAGAGCAGAGAACAGGGAGGCTGGTTCATTATTCTCTAAGTGATTCACAGAGCAGAGAACAGAGAGGCTGGTTCATTATTATCTAAGTGATTCACAGAGCAGAGAACAGAGAGGCTGGTTCATTATTCTCTTAAGTGATTCACAGAGCAGAGAACAGAGAGGCTGGTTCATTATTCTCTAAGTGATTCACAGAGCAGAGAACAGAGAGGAGAACAGAGAGGCTGGTTCATTATTCTCTAAGTGATTCACAGAGCAGAGAACAGAGAGGCTGGTTCATTATTCTCTAAGTGATTCACAGAGCAGAGAACAGAGAGGCTGGTTCATTATTCTCTTAAGTGATTCACAGAGCAGAGAACAGGAGGAGAACAGAGAGGCTGGTTCATTATTCTCTAAGTGATTCACAGAGCAGAGAACAGAGAGGCTGGTTCATTATTCTCTAAGTGATTCACAGAGCAGAGAACATAGAGGCTGGTTCATTATTCTCTAAGTGATTCACAGAGCAGAGAACAGAGAGGAGAACAGAGGCTGGTTCATTATTCTCTAAGTGATTCACAGAGCAGAGAACAGAGAGGCTGGTTCATTATTCTCTAAGTGATTCACAGAGCAGAGAACAGAGAGGCTGGTTCATTATTCTCTTAAGTGATTCACAGAGCAGAGAACAGGAGGAGAACAGAGAGGCTGGTTCATTATTCTCTAAGTGATTCACAGAGCGGAGAACAGAGAGGCTGGTTCATTATTCTCTAAATGATTCACAGAGCAGAGAACAGAGAGGCTGGTTCATTATTCTCTAAGTGATTCACAGAGCAGAGAACAGGGAGGAGAACAGAGAGGCTGGTTCACTATTCTCTAAGTGATTCACAGAGCAGAGAACAGAGTGGCTGGTTCATGATTATCTAAGTGATTCACAGAGCAGAGAACAGAGCAGAGAACAGAGAGGCTGGTTCATTATTCTCTAAGTGATTCACAGAGCAGAGAACAGAGAGGCTGGTTCATTATTCTCTAAGTGATTCACAGAGCAGAGAACAGGGGGACTGGTTCATTATTTTCTAAGTGATTCACAGAGCAGAGAACAGGGAGGCTGGTTCATTAATCTCTAAGTGATTCAGAGAGCAGAGAACAGAGAGGCTGGTTCATTATTCTCTAAGTGATTCACAGAGCAGAGAACAGAGCAGAGAACAGAGAGGCTGGTTCATTATTCTCTAAGTGATTCACAGAGCAGAGAACAGGGAGGAGAACAGAGAGGCTGGTTCATTATTCTCTAAGTGATTCACAGAGCAGAGAACAGAGAGGCCGGTTCATTATTCTCTAAGTGATTCACAGAGCAGAGAACAGAGAGGCTGGTTCATTATTCTCTAAGTGATTCACAGAGCAGAGAATAGAGCAGAGAACAGAGAGGCTGGTTCATTATTCTCTAAGTGATTCACAGAGCAGAGAACAGGGAGGAGAACAGAGAGGCTGGTTCATTATTCTCTAAGTGATTCACAGAGCAGAGAACAGAGAGGCCGGTTCATTATTCTCTAAGTGATTCACAGAGCAGAGAACAGAGAGGCTGGTTCATTATTCTCTAAGTGATTCACAGAGCAGAGAACAGGGAGTAGAACAGAGAGGCTGGTTCATTATTCTCTAAGTGATTCACAGAGCAGAGAACAGAGAGGATGATTCATTATTCTCTAAGTGATTCACAGAGCAGAGAACAGAGAGGCTGGTTCATTATTCTCTAAGTGATTCACAGAGAAGAGAACAGAGAGGCTGGTTCATTATTCTCTAAGTGATTCACAGAGCAGAGAACAGAGCAGAGAACAGAGAGGCTGGTTCATTATTCTCTAAGTGATTCACAGAGCAGAGAACAGAGAGGCTGGTTCATTATTCTCTAAGTGATTCACAGAGCAGAGAACAGAGTGGCTGGTTCATTATTCTCTAAGTGATTCACAGAGCAGAGAACAGAGAGGCTGGTTCATTATTCTCTAAGTGATTCACAGAGCAGAGAACAGAGAGGCTGGTTCATTATTCTCTAAGTGATTCACAGAGCAGAGAACAGAGAGGCTGGTTCATTATTCTCTAAGTGATTCACAGAGCAGAGAACAGAGAGGCTGGTTCATTATTCTCTAAGCGATTCACAGAGCAGAGAACAGAGCAGAGAACAGAGAGGCTGGTTCATTATTCTCTAAGTGATTCACAGAGCAGAGAACAGAGAGGCTGGTTCATTATTCTCTAAGTGATTCACAGAGCAGAGAACAGAGAGGAGAACAAAGAGGCTGGTTCATTATTCTCTAAGTGATTCACAGAGCAGAGAACAGAGAGGCTGGTTCATTATTCTCTAAGTGATTCACAGAGCAGAGAACAGAGAGGCTGGTTCATTATTCTCTAAGTGATTCACAGAGCAGAGAACAGAGAGGAGAACAGAGAGGCTGGTTCATTATTATCTAAGTGATTCACAGAGCAAAGAACAGAGAGGAGAACAGAGAGGCTGGTTCATTATTCTCTAAGTGATTCACAGAGCAGAGAACAGAGAGGCTGGTTCATTATTCTCTAAGTGATTCACAGAGCAGAGAACATAGAGGCTGGTTCATTATTCTCTAAGTGATTCACAGAGCAGAGAACAGAGAGGAGAACAGAGAGGCTGGTTCATTATTCTCTAAGTGATTCACAGAGCAGAGAACATAGAGGCTGGTTCATTATTCTCTAAGTGATTCACTGAGCAGAGAACAGAGAGGAGAACAGAGAGACTGGTTCATTATTCTCTAAGTGATTCACAGAGCAGAGAACAGAGAGGCTGGTTCATTATTCTCTAAGTGATTCACAGAGCAGAGAACAGAGAGGCTGGGTCATTATTCTCTTAAGTGATTCACAGAGCAGAGAACAGGAGGAAAACAGAGAGGCTGGTTCATTATTCTCTAAGTGATTCACAGAGCAGAGAACAGAGAGGCTGGTTCATTATTCTCTAAATGATTCACAGAGCAGAGAACAGAGAGGCTGGTTCATTATTCTCTAAGTGATTCACAGAGCAGAGAACAGAGAGGAGAACAGAGAGGCTGGTTCATTATTCTCTAAGTGATTCACAGAGCAGAGAACAGAGAGGCTGGTTCATTATTCTCTAAGTGATTCACAGAGCAGAGAACAGAGAGGAGAACAGAGAGGCTGGTTCATTATTCTCTAAGTGATTCACAGAGCAGAGAACAGAGAGGCTGGTTCATTATTCTCTAAGTGATTCACAGAGCAGAGAACAGAGAGGCTGGTTCATTATTCTCTAAGTGATTCACAGAGCAGAGAACAGAGCAGAGAACAGAGAGGCTGGTTCATTATTATCTAAGTGATTCACAGAGCAAAGAACAGAGAGGAGAACAGAGAGGCTGGTTCATTATTCTCTAAGTGATTCACAGAGCAGAGAACAGAGAGGCTGGTTCATTATTCTCTAAGTGATTCACAGAGCAGAGAACAGAGAGGAGAACAGAGAGGCTGGTTCATTATTCTCTAAGTGATTCACAGAGCAGAGAACAGAGAGGCTGGTTCATTATTCTCTAAGTGATTCACAGAGCAGAGAACAGAGAGGCTGGTTCATTATTCTCTAAGTGATTCACAGAGCAGAGAACAGAGCAGAGAACAGAGAGGCTGGTTCATTATTATCTAAGTGATTCACAGAGCAAAGAACAGAGAGGAGAACAGAGAGGCTGGTTCATTATTATCTAAGTGATTCACAGAGCAGAGAACAGAGCAGAGAACAGAGAGGCTGGTTCATTATTCTCTAAGTGATTCACAGAGCAGAGAACAGAGCAGAGAACAGGGAGGCTGGTTCATTATTCTCTAAGTGATTCACAGAGCAGAGAACAGAGAGGCTGGTTCATTATTATCTAAGTGATTCACAGAGCAGAGAACAGAGAGGCTGGTTCATTATTCTCTTAAGTGATTCACAGAGCAGAGAACAGAGAGGCTGGTTCATTATTCTCTAAGTGATTCACAGAGCAGAGAACAGAGAGGAGAACAGAGAGGCTGGTTCATTATTCTCTAAGTGATTCACAGAGCAGAGAACAGAGAGGCTGGTTCATTATTCTCTAAGTGATTCACAGAGCAGAGAACAGAGAGGCTGGTTCATTATTCTCTTAAGTGATTCACAGAGCAGAGAACAGGAGGAGAACAGAGAGGCTGGTTCATTATTCTCTAAGTGATTCACAGAGCAGAGAACAGAGAGGCTGGTTCATTATTCTCTAAGTGATTCACAGAGCAGAGAACATAGAGGCTGGTTCATTATTCTCTAAGTGATTCACAGAGCAGAGAACAGAGAGGAGAACAGAGAGGCTGGTTCATTATTCTCTAAGTGATTCACAGAGCAGAGAACAGAGAGGCTGGTTCATTATTCTCTAAGTGATTCACAGAGCAGAGAACAGAGAGGCTGGTTCATTATTCTCTTAAGTGATTCACAGAGCAGAGAACAGGAGGAGAACAGAGAGGCTGGTTCATTATTCTCTAAGTGATTCACAGAGCGGAGAACAGAGAGGCTGGTTCATTATTCTCTAAATGATTCACAGAGCAGAGAACAGAGAGGCTGGTTCATTATTCTCTAAGTGATTCACAGAGCAGAGAACAGGGAGGAGAACAGAGAGGCTGGTTCACTATTCTCTAAGTGATTCACAGAGCAGAGAACAGAGCAGAGAACAGAGAGGCTGGTTCATTATTCTCTAAGTGATTCACAGAGCAGAGAACAGAGAGGCTGGTTCATTATTCTCTAAGTGATTCACAGAGCAGAGAACAGGGGGACTGGTTCATTATTTTCTAAGTGATTCACAGAGCAGAGAACAGGGAGGCTGGTTCATTAATCTCTAAGTGATTCACAGAGCAGAGAACAGAGAGGCTGGTTCATTATTCTCTAAGTGATTCACAGAGCAGAGAACAGAGCAGAGAACAGAGAGGCTGGTTCATTATTCTCTAAGTGATTCACAGAGCAGAGAACAGGGAGGAGAACAGAGAGGCTGGTTCATTATTCTCTAAGTGATTCACAGAGCAGAGAACAGAGAGGCCGGTTCATTATTCTCTAAGTGATTCACAGAGCAGAGAACAGAGAGGCTGGTTCATTATTCTCTAAGTGATTCACAGAGCAGAGAACAGAGCAGAGAACAGAGAGGCTGGTTCATTATTCTCTAAGTGATTCACAGAGCAGAGAACAGGGAGGAGAACAGAGAGGCTGGTTCATTATTCTCTAAGTGATTCACAGAGCAGAGAACAGAGAGGCCGGTTCATTATTCTCTAAGTGATTCACAGAGCAGAGAACAGAGAGGCTGGTTCATTATTCTCTAAGTGATTCACAGAGCAGAGAACAGGGAGTAGAACAGAGAGGCTGGTTCATTATTCTCTAAGTGATTCACAGAGCAGAGAACAGAGAGGATGATTCATTATTCTCTAAGTGATTCACAGAGCAGAGAACAGAGAGGCTGGTTCATTATTCTCTAAGTGATTCACAGAGAAGAGAACAGAGAGGCTGGTTCATTATTCTCTAAGTGATTCACAGAGCAGAGAACAGAGCAGAGAACAGAGAGGCTGGTTCATTATTCTCTAAGTGATTCACAGAGCAGAGAACAGAGAGGCTGGTTCATTATTCTCTAAGTGATTCACAGAGCAGAGAACAGAGTGGCTGGTTCATTATTCTCTAAGTGATTCACAGAGCAGAGAACAGAGAGGCTGGTTCATTATTCTCCTAAGTGATTCACAGAGCAGAGAGGAGAACAGAGAGGCTGGTTCATTATTCTCTAAGTGATTCACAGAGCAGAGAACAGAGAGGCTGGTTCATTATTCTCTAAGTGATTCACAGAGCAGAGAACAGAGAGGCTGGTTCATTATTCTCTAAGCGATTCACAGAGCAGAGAACAGGGAGGAGAACAGAGAGGCTGGTTAATTATTCTCTATGTGACTTGACTAACATTGTGTGTTGTATTAACGTTGCAGTAGGCATGTTGTATAGTAATGGGACCCGCTTGCATTAGGTTGATGTCCCTGTCTGAGGTACAACAAAGACAGTGTGTGTTCCATCCAGCATGGAGGGAGATGGAGTGGACCAGGAAACAAGGCTGAGCTCCACACCAAGACAGAGTTGATCAATGTCAACTCCTCCACACAGCTGACCAGCAGCCAGCCAGACAGAGAGCCAGCTAAACATCCACCCCTCCTACGGCTGAAATGGAGACTCTATAGGAACCTGTCTGAACCTTGATAAGTCCCCGTGGGAGAATTAAAAAGAATTAAAAGCAAAAACACGTGAAATGACTAAAATATACAAAAGAACCCACAAAGTATTTTTCAATTTCTCTAGGGGTTAGTCATTTTCCTTCCGTTAACAGCCACTACATTCTGCGTGTTTTATCCAAGGTCTGGTCGCTCGTCGGGAAGAAAACAGAGCCCTCAGCAGTCACTCTGATTATAATCATTAATAAAAAAGGTTAACCGCTGTAATAAGGATGAAGTCATGAATCAATGTTCATTCTGATAAAGCATATGAAGCTACAGGAGAATGGCTAACGGCTACAGGAGGATGGCTAACGGCTACAGGAGGATGGCTAACGGCTACAGGAGAATGGCTAACAGCTACAGGAGAACGGCTAACGGCTACAGGAGAACGGCTAACGGCTACAGGAGAACAGCTAACGGCTACAGGAGGATGGCTAACGGCTACAGGAGAATGGCTAACGGCTACAGGAGAATGGCTAACGGCTACAGGAGAAGCGGCTAACGGCTACAGGAGAATGGCTAACGGCGACAGGAGAATGCTAACGGCTACAGGAGAATGGCTAACGGCTACAGGAGGATGGCTAACGGCTACAGAAGAATGGCTAACGGCGACAGGAGGATGGCTAACGGCTACAGGAGAACGGCTAACGGCTACAGGAGAATGGCTAACGGCTACAGGAGAACGGCTAACGGCTACAGGAGGATGGCTAACGGCTACAGGAGAATGGCTAACAGCTACAGGAGAACGGCTAACGGCTACAGGAGAACGGCTAACGGCTACAGGAGAACGGCTAACGGCTACAGGAGGATGGCTAACGGCTACAGGAGAATGGCTAACGGCTACAGGAGAATGGCTAACGGCTACAGGAGAACGGCTAACGGGCTACAGGAGAATGGCTAACGGCGACAGGAGAATGCTAACGGCTACAGGAGAATGGCTAACGGCTACAGGAGGATGGCTAACGGCTACAGAAGAATGGCTAACGGCGACAGGAGGATGGCTAACGGCTACAGGAGAATGGCTAACAGCTACAGGAGAACGGCTAACGGCTACAGGAGAACGGCTAACGGCTACAGGAGAACGGCTAACGGCTACAGGAGGATGGCTAACGGCTACAGGAGAATGGCTAACGGCTACAGGAGAATGGCTAACGGCTACAGGAGAACGGCTAACGGCTACAGGAGAATGGCTAACGGCGACAGGAGAATGCTAACGGCTACAGGAGAATGGCTAACGGCTACAGGAGGATGGCTAACGGCTACAGAAGAATGGCTAACGGCGACAGGAGGATGGCTAACGGCTACAGGAGAACGGCTAACGGCTACAGGAGAATGGCTAACGGCTACAGGAGAACGGCTAACGGCTACTGGAGGATGGCTAACGGCTACAGGAGAATGGCTAACAGCTACAGGAGAACGGCTAACGGCTACAGGAGAACGGCTAACGGCTACAGGAGAAGCGACTAACGGCTACAGGAGGATGGCTAACGGCTACAGGAGAATGGCTAACGGCTACAGGAGAATGGCTAACGGCTACAGGAGAACGGCTAACGCGCTACAGGAGAATGGCTAACGGCGACAGGAGAATGCTAACGGCTACAGGAGAATGGCTAACGGCTACAGGAGGATGGCTAACGGCTACAGAAGAATGGCTAACGGCGACAGGAAGATGGCTAACGGCTACAGGAGAATGGCTAACAGCTACAGGAGAACGGCTAACGGCTACAGGAGAACGGCTAACGGCTACAGGAGAACGCTAACGGCTACAGGAGAAGCGGCTAACGGCTACAGGAGGATGGCTAACGGCTACAGGAGAATGGCTAACGAGCTACAGGAGAATGGCTAACGGCTACAGGAGAACGGCTAACGGCTACAGGAGAATGGCTAACGGCGACAGGAGAATGCTAACGGCTACAGGAGAATGGCTAACGGCTACAGGAGGATGGCTAACGGCTACAGAAGAATGGCTAACGGCGACAGGAGGATGGCTAACGGCTACAGGAGAACGGCTAACGGCTACAGGAGAATGGCTAACGGCTACAGGAGAACGGCTAACGGCTACAGGAGAATGGCTAACGGCTACAGGAGAATGGCTAACGGCTACAGGAGAACGGCTAACGGCTACAGGAGAACGGCTAACGGCTACAGGAGAATGGCTAACGGCTACAGGAGAATGACTAACGGCTACTGGAGAATGGCTAACGGCTACAGGAGAATGGCTAACGGCTACAGGAGAATGGCTAACGGCGACAGGAGAATGGCTAACGGCTACAGGAGAATGGCTAACGGCTACAGGAGAACGGCTAACGGCTACAGGAGAATGGCTAACGGCTACAGGAGAATGACTAACGGCTACTGGAGAATGGCTAACGGCTACAGGAGAATGGCTAACGGCTACAGGAGAATGGCTAACGGATACAGGAGAATGGCTAATGGCTACAGGAGAACGGCTAACGGCTAGAGAGAGAACGGCTAACGGCTACAGGAGAATGGCTAACGGCTACAGGAGAATGGCTAACGGCTAGAGGAGAAACGGCTAACGGCTACAGGAGAATGGCTAACGGCTACAGGAGGATGGCTAACGGCTACAGGAGAATGGCTAACGGCTACAGGAGAATGGCTAACGGCTACAGGAGAATGGCTAACGGCTACAGGAGAATGGCTAACGGCTATACACTCTTACTGTCTTACCACAGTTCTCATTGTAAAGCCGTCACAAAGGAACCAAAGACTGCTGTGGGTAGGTAGGGGAGCGTAAATGGTCTGGTAGAAGTGATGCTACGTGGAGCCGGACATAGCTGCTTGGAGTAGAAGGGTTCTGGCGGAGAGCTGTCCCAGCCCGTCAACAGAAGGGTTCTGGCGGAGAGCTGTCCCAGCCCGTCAACAGAAGGGTTCTGGCGGAGAGCTGTCCCAGCCCGTCAACAGAAGGGTTCTGGCGGAGAGCTGTCCCAGCCCGTCAACTGCTCTACCTGGGAGAGGAATAGACCTTCCATTAATTGAGCTTCTACTGGGTGGCACTGAGGACAACCTGGGGCAGGAATAGACCTTCTATTCAGTGTCGGGGTCTAGGACCTGGCAGGGGGTCTGGCTGAGTGGTGGGGTCTAGGACCTGGCAGGGGGTCTGGCTGAGTGGTGGGGTGTAGGACCTGGCAGGGGGTCTGGCTGAGTGTTGGGGTCTAGGACCTGACAGGACGACAGGGGTCTGGCTGAGTGTTGGGGTCTAGGACCTGACAGGGGGTCTGGCTGAGTGTTGGGGTCTAGGACCTGGCAGGACCTGGCAGGGGGTCTGGCTGAGTGGTGGGGTGTAGGACCTGGCAGGGGGTCTGGCTGAGTGTTGGGGTCTAGGACCTGACAGGACCTGACAGGGGGTCTGGCTGAGTGTTGGGGTCTAGGACCTGGCAGGACCTGGCAGGGGGTCTGGCTGAGTGTTGGGGTCTAGGACCTGGCAGGACCTGGCAGGGGGTCTGGCTGAGTGGTGGGGTGTAGGACCTGGCAGGGGGTCTGGCTGAGTGTTGGGGTCTAGGACCTGACAGGACCTGACAGGGGGTCTGGCTGAGTGTTGGGGTCTAGGACCTGACAGGGGGTCTGGCTGAGTGTTGGGGTCTAGGACCTGGCAGGACCTGGCAGGGGGTCTGGCTGAGTGTTGGGGTCTAGGACCTGACAGGACCTGGCAGGGGGTCTGGCTGAGTGTTGGGGTCTAGGACCTGGCAGGGGGTCTGGCTGAGTGTTGGGGTCTAGGACCTGGCAGGGGGTCTGGCTGAGTGTTGGGGTCTAGGACCTGGCAGGGGGTCTGGCTGAGTGGTGGGGTCTAGGACCTGGCAGGACCTGACAGGGGGTCTGGCTGAGTGTTGGGGTCTAGGACCTGACAGGGGGTCTGGCTGAGTGTTGGGGTCTAGGACCTGGCAGGACCTGGCAGGGGGTCTGGCTGAGTGTTGGGGGTCTAGGACCTGACAGGACCTGGCAGGGGTCTGGCTGAGTGTTGGGGTCTAGGACCTGACAGGGGGTCTGGCTGAGTGGTGGGGTGTAGGACCTGACAGGGGGTCTGGCTGAGTGTTGGGGTCTAGGACCTGACAGGGGGTCTGGCTGAGTGGTGGGGTCTAGGACCTGACAGGACCTGGCAGGGGGTCTGGCTGAGTGTTGGGGTCTAGGACCTGACAGGGGGTCTGGCTGAGTGGTGGGGTCTAGGACCTGACAGGGGTCTGGCTGAGTGGTGGGGTCTAGGACCTGACAGGACCTGGCAGGGGGTCTGGCTGAGTGGTGGGGTCTAGGACCTGACAGGGGGTCTGGCTGAGTGTTGGGGTCTAGGACCTGACAGGGGTCTGGCTGAGTGTTGGGGTCTAGGACCTGACAGGGGGTCTGGCTGAGTGTTGGGGTGTAGGACCTGACAGGGGGTCTGGCTGAGTGTTGGGGTCTAGGACCTGGCAGGACCTGGCAGGGGGGTCTGGCTGAGTGTTGGGGGTCTAGGACCTGGCAGGACCTGGCAGGGGTCTGGCTGAGTGTTGGGGTCTAGGGACCTGACAGGGGGTCTGGCTGAGTGTTGGGGTGTAGGACCTGACAGGGGGTCTGGCTGAGTGTTTGGTCTAGGACCTGGCAGGGGGTCTGGCTGAGTGTTTGGTCTAGGACCTGGCAGGGGGTCTGGCTGAGTGTTTGGTCTAGGACCTGACAGGGGGTCTGGCTGAGTGTTTGGTCTAGGACCTGACAGGGGGTCTGGCTGAGTGTTTGGTCTAGGACCTGGCAGGGGGTCTGGCTGAGTGTTGGGGTGTAGGACCTGGCAGGGGGTCTGGCTGAGTATTGGGGTGTAGGACCTGACAGGGGGTCTGGCTGAGTGTTGGGGTGTAGGACCTGGCAGGGGGTCTGGCTGAGTGTTGGGGTGTAGGACCTGGCAGGGGGTCTGGCTGAGTGTTGGGGTCTAGGACCTGGCAGGACCTGGCAGGGGGTCTGGCTGAGTGTTGGGGTCTAGGACCTGGCAGGACCTGGCAGGGGGTCTGGCTGAGTGTTGGGGTCTAGGACCTGACAGGGGGTCTGGCTGAGTGTTGGGGTGTAGGACCTGACAGGGGGTCTGGCTGAGTGTTTGGTCTAGGACCTGGCAGGGGGTCTGGCTGAGTGTTTGGTCTAGGACCTGGCAGGGGGTCTGGCTGAGTGTTTGGTCTAGGACCTGGCAGGGGGTCTGGCTGAGTGTTTGGTCTAGGACCTGACAGGGGGTCTGGCTGAGTGTTTGGTCTAGGACCTGGCAGGGGGTCTGGCTGAGTGTTGGGGTGTAGGACCTGGCAGGGGGTCTGGCTGAGTATTGGGGTGTAGGACCTGACAGGGGGTCTGGCTGAGTTCTATGAATTGATTACATCCTCAGGTACGGGGGTCTGCTGCCCGGCTGAAGGTCTGCCCAGAGCAGAGCAGAGTACAGCAGGGTGTTGAGGAAAGTCTTGAGGACAGGGATGGGTTGGGAAACCTTTCCTAAATATCTCATTCAGAGACTTAGAGAAGATATCCAGAGACCTGCAGAAGATATCCAGAGACCTGCAGAAGATATCCAGAGACCTGCAGAAGATATCCAGAGACCTGCAGAAGATATCCAGAGACCTGCAGAAGATATCCAGAGACCTGCAGAAGATATCCAGAGACCTGCAGAAGATATCCAGAGACCTGCAGAGACCTCAGTACCATTTATTGCTCATAATTCACTTTGTACTCGGAGCACAAAACAACGTGCTCAAACTGCCTCTCTGAGTTCAGCTCTCTAGCAGCATCACAGCATCACAGCTGGATCTGGTAGTGGTTTTGTCATGCACATAAACCCCCCATGACCCCACCATGACCCCACCATGACCCCATCATGACCACATCATGTTCTCTGGGTGGATATGTCAGACGTATAAACGCACCATGACCCCATCATGACCCCCATCATGCTCTCTGGGTGGATATGTGTGTCAGCCGTAGAACCCACTGCTGTGTGGGTGTCTGACACTAAGTTTCTGAGTGCATTCTGGGAGTTTACTGTTGATCCTAATCCTAGCTGTGATTTATCACCACCGTCCCCAGTCCTCCCCTCGATGCACTTATTCACTGGAATATTCTACCACAGCGTTTGGGATTTATGTCCGTTCAGACTAACTGGCTGCATCCGATTACCCCGCTGGTCATCTCTCAGAACAACATGTTAGCATCAAGACCTAGTCATGGAGAACCTTCAGAGAGAGATCAGCGATAGTTCGAAAGTTACTAGTCCATGTCGTCATAGTGTTCAGGCAGCTCCATCTTGTTTATCTGAGCAGACCGTCAGACCGTTGAAGACCCCAGTCCCTACACTCTTAGAAAAAAAAGGGTTCCTATTGGAAAATAATTGTTTTAAAAAACTGGAAATCAAATCCATCGTTAAGACAGTGGATGAATTAAATGTATTATTGTCTAAATCTTGAACAAAATGGGGCTCCAGAGAGAGGCGGCATAGTGCAGTTAGAAGCTACATGTCATGAAGTACTGCAAGCACTGGAGATGTCCAGGAGATGGGAGATGAGAAGTGTTATCGTCAGGGGATGGGTGAAGTTACCGTGGAAACATGTGGGACTGAGAGGTCAGAGGATGGGTGAGGTTACCGTGGGAACATGTTTGTCTGAGAGGTCAGAGGATGGGTGAGGTTACCGTGGGAACATGTTTGTCTGAGAGGTCAGAGGATGGGTGAGGTTACCGTGGGAACATGTTTGTCTGAGAGGTCAGAGGATGGGTGAGGTTACCGTGGGAAAATGTTTGTCTGAGAGGTCAGAGGATGGGTGAGGTTACCGTGGGAACATGTTTGTCTGAGAGGTCAGAGGAAGAGTGAGGTTACCGTGGGAACATGTTTGTCTGAGAGGTCAGAGGAAGAGTGAGGTTACGGTGGGAACATGTGGGTCTGAGAGGTCATTAATGATTGTTGAAATGTGTGTATGGAGATGTTGAGTTGTTTATTGTTTTTGTATTGTCAAAAAAGTAAAATAAATATTATTAGAAAAAAAGGGTTCCAAAAGGGTTATTGGACTGTCCACATAGGAGAACCCTTTTGGGTTCCAGGTATAACTCACTTTGGTTGCAGGTAGAACCCTTTTGGGTCCCATGTAGAACCTTCTGTGGAAAGGGTTCTACCTGGAACCCAAAAGGGTTCTTCAAAGGGTTCTCCTACGGGGACAGCCGAAGAACCCTTTTAGGTTCTAGATATCACCTTTTTTTCTAAGAGTGTAGTCTAAGCCACCAGGCTGAACATACTTCCCCCCGGGCCGAGCCACAAAAGCCCGCTGTTCACCTCTCCCCTGACCAACATGCACCCGCCCCTCCCCCCATGTTTAGAAAATATCCCTGTGGTCCAAAACACACAGCCAGCCTCAACGCTGAAATAAATCTACATTTCCTACAGCCACTTTCTCCATTTAGCCCTGATGGATTAGTCATCGGTCACTTTTTCAACAGCCGTTCCAGGACCTGTGGGACACGACATCGGTCCTGGGCTATCCTTTTACACTCGCAGGAATCTACAGGTCCTGAAACCCATTCAGATATTCACGTGTTCTATATTATCATGAGCACCGCCAGCCCCGAACGTGGTCCATTTAAAGTGACACCCTTTGGTTAAATGGTGAGTTGAGCCACCCGCTGACTGGATGACCAGTAGGGGTAGCTCAGTGTGCACACACACCCACACACACACACACACACACACACACACACACACACACACACACACACACACACACACACACACACACACACACACACACACACACACACACACACACACACAGACACACAGAAACACAAAGACACACAGACACACACACACACAGACACACAGAAACACAAAGACACACAAACACACAGACACAGACACAGACCCACACACAGACCCAGACCCAGACCCAGACCCAGACACAGACCCACCCCCTGCCAGTTAATGGCCCTGCCAGAGGAGGCTGAGGTGTGGTTGTTCCCTTGAGCAACAAAGACTTTATTGTGTTGAACTGACCGTGAAATATACCGTTTTTTACAATCACTTTGGCACTAATTTCAGAACCTTGACGTCATTTTTCAAAACTCTAGACACAAAACTCAAAACGGTCACCACTTGTAACACAGGCTGTCCAATGTTCAAAACATTGCATTGTGCATTCATATCTTTAAAGAAATCTTGCACTTGCACAATCATTGGTTCAAAAAACTAATTTATTGTGAAATACCAATGAAACGTTAATTTAGATCACCCACACACAAGCAACCGATAGTTTCACTGTGTCATTGTTCGTACGATCATTAAATATTGTAGTACAAAATAGGTGATACATGTTTCTTTATGGTACTACATGTAAATACATCCCTGTAAAAGTACTGCAGTAGTAGAGAGAATACTACAGACACAGTGGAATCATTGAACAAAATCTGAAATATGTTGATGAAAAACGATACAGTACTGTAAAACATCAAATGCAGTGTTCCTCAACTTGCTTGCTTGTACTGTAAAAAGCAAAACATAGGAGTGATTACTGTACTTCTACATTTTCATCAACTCTGTCTTGTGGATTTTTGGCCACAGGTTCTCATCTACATCACAATGGATGTTTTCATTAGCCAAACATCTTGGAAAAAACCTTTGGCCATGGCGAATCCAGGCCTGACACTGGTCTGCCGTGATGTCATTGCATGCGTCATCCATGGCCTGGAGAAGAGTGACTTGTTCATGAGGGCCTATCATAAACCTTCCATCTCCATGTGGAGAAAAATTCCTCAATCGGGTTAAGGAAAGGAGAGTATGGGGGTAAATACAGGGTGGTAAATTGTGCATGGGCCTGAAACCATGCTTGCTCGGATTTCATTGGACACTCTTTGCTGTTGCTGCCGCTGTCTTGGTCCGTGGCCTTGTCCTCTACCACATTCCCCCACACCTCTCAAACGAGGCCCACGACCACCTCTCAGAAGGGGTGCTTGTCCCCTGCCATTCCTTTGACCAACACGTCTTCCCCGTCTTCCTCCCACCACTGCTTGACCTCTATTGTGACCTGGATCCCCTGCCGGCTCCATGTTACAGTACGTATTGCTATATTGTTGCAAGTGGATCCCAATCAATTCTTTATATACTCGTTCCATAATGTGAACTCAATCATCAGTAACAAGTTGGCAGAATTGGACAAGCAATTACAAGGGCCTTCATCCGTACAGTGCAGTACTGTCAATACTGTAAATAGTCTGAAAAGGTGGTACATGGGACCATAGAAACGGTGTCTGATAAAGAATGATGATGAAATATTACATCCATAGATAATGTAGTCTAATTGGTTCATGCTCCACGCTAATTGGTGACAATGAATCTTGTTACTTTGAAACTTTCATGATCTAAACATGGAATATTGTTTGTCTGTTTCCATACAACTATGCATTAAGAGCAATGAAACAGTTACTTATCATTTTGAGCAGTTGTATCAATTGATAGTTGGATAATTGTAATGAAATGAATCGACACTCATCTGAAATGATGTTAAGTTGTGTCATATTGAACAGGTGACTTTTGTTAAATGAACAAATGATCTTAGTTTTATGTGTATTGTATCCAAGCAATTGAAAAAAGTGTTAGAGTTTTGAAAAATGTGTATTTTGATCATTGCTTGTGAGTTTTGTGTCTAGAGTTTTGAAAAATGACGTCAAGGTTCTGAAATTAGTGCCAAAGTGATTGTAAAAAACTGTAAACTGGGTGGTTCCAGCCCTGAATGCTGATTGGCTGAAAGCTGTTCTATATCAGACCATGGGAATGACAAAACATTTATATTTTTCCTGCTGTAATTACGTTGGTAACCAGTTTATAATAGCAATAAGGCAGCTCGGGGGTTTGTGGTATATGGCCAATATACCACGGCTAAGGGCTGTATCCAGGCACTCCGTGTTGCGTCGTGCTTAAGAATCAAATCAAATCAAATCAAATTGTATTGGTCACATGCGCCGAATACAACAGGTGCAGACATTACAGTGAAATGCTTACTTACAGCCCTTAACCAACAGTGCATTTATTTTTAACAAAAAAAGTAAAAATAAAACAACAACAAAAAAAGTGTTGAGAAAAATAAATAAAGAGCAGAAGTAAAATAAAGTAACAGTAGGGAGGCTATATACAGTGGGGAGAACAAGTATTTGATACACTGCTGATTTTGCAGGTTTTCCTACTTACAAAGCATGTAGAGGTCTGTAATTTTTATCATAGGTACACTTCAACTGTGAGAGACGGAATCTAAAATAGAAATCCAGAAAATCACATTGTATGATTTTTAAGAAATTAATTTGCATTTTATTGCATGACATAAGTATTTGATCACCTACCAACCAGTAAGAATTCCTGCTCTCACAGACCTGTTAGTTTTTCTTTAAGAAGCCCTCCTGTTCTCCACTCATTACCTGTATTAACTGCACCTGTTTGAACTCGTTACCTGTATAAAATACACCTGTCCACACACTCAATCAAACATACTCCAACCTCTCCACAATGGCCAAGACCAGAGAGCTGTGTAAGGACATCAGGGATAAAATTGTAGACCTGCACAAGGCTGGGATGGGCTACAGGAAAATAGGCAAGCAGCTTGGTGAGAAGGCAACAACTGTTGGCACAATTATTAGAAAAATGGAACAAGTTCAAGATGACGGTCAATCACCCTTGGTCTGGGGGCTCCATGCAAGATCTCACCTCGTGGGGCATCAATGATCATGAGGAAGGTGCGGGATCAGCCCAGAACTACACGGCAGGACCTGGTCAATGACCTGAAGAGAGCTAGGACCACAGTCTCAAAGAAAACCATTAGTAACACACTACGCCGTCATGGATTAAAATCCTGCAGCACACGCAAGGTCCCCCTGCTCAAGCCAGCGCATGTTCAGGCCCATCTGAAGTTTGCCAATGACCATCTGGATGATCCAGAGGAGGAATGGGAGAAGGTCATGTGGTCTGATGAGACAAAAATAAAGCTTTTTGGTCTAAACTCCACTCGCCGTGTTTGGAGGAAGAAGAAGGATGAGTACAACCCCAAGAACACCATCCCAACCGTGAAGCATGGAGGTGGAAACATCATTCTTTGGGGATGCTTTTCTGCAAAGGGGACAGGATGACTGCACCGTATTGAGGGGAGGATGGATGGGGCCATGTATCGCGAGATCTTGGCCAACAACCTCCTTCCCTCTAAGAGTATTGAAGATGGGTCGTGGCTGGGTCTTCCAGCATGACAACGACCCGAAACACACAGCCAGGGCAACTAAGGAGTGGCTCCTTAAGAAGCATCTCAAGGTCCTAGAGTGGCCTAGCCAGTCTCCAGACCTGAACCCAATAGAAAATCTTTGGAGGGAGCTGAAAGTCCGTATTGTCCAGCGACAGCCCCGAAACCTGAAGGATCTGGAGAAGGTCTGTGTGGAGGAGTGGGCCAAAATCCCTGCTGCAGTGTGTGCAAACCTGGTCAAGACCTACAGGAAACGTATGATCTCTGTAATTGCAAACAAAGGTTTCTGTACCAAATATTAAGTTCTGCTTTTCTGATGTATCAAATACTTATGTCATGCAATAAAATGCAAATGAATTACTTAAAAATCATACAATGTGATTTTCTGGATTTTTGTTTTAGATTCCGTCTCTCACAGTTGAAGTGTACCTATGATACAAATTACAGACCTCTACATGCTTTGTAAGTAGGAAAACCTGCAAAATCGGCAGTGTATCAAATACTTGTTCTCCCCACTGTATACAGGGGGGTACCGTTGCAGAGTCAATGTGCGGGGGCACCGGCTAGTTGAGGTAGTTGAGGTAATATGTACATGTGGGTAGAGTTAAAGTGACTATGCATAAATAATTAACAGAGTAGCAGCAGTGTAAAAGGATGGGGTGGGGGGGCAGTGCAAATAGTCTGGGTAGCCATGATTAGCTGTTCAGGAGTCTTATGGCTTGGGGGTAGAAGCTGTTGAGAAGTCTTTTGGACCTAGACTTGGCACTCCGGTACCGCTTGAGACGGTAGCAGAGAGAACAGTCTATGACTAGGGTGGCTGGAGTCTTTGACAATTTTGAGGGCCTTCCTCTGACACCGCCTGGTATAGAGGTCCTGGATGGCAGGAAGCTTGGCCCCAGTGATGTACTGGGCCGTACGCACTACCCTCTGTAGTGCCTTGCGGTCGGAGGCCAAGCAGTTGCCATACCAGGCGGTGATGCAACCAGTCAGGATGCTCTCGATGGTGCAGCTGTAGAATCTTTTGAGGATCTGAGGACCCATGCCAAATCTTTTTCAGTCTCCTGAGGGGAATAGGCTTTGTCGTGCCCTCTTCACGACTGTCTTGGTGTGTTTGGACCATGATAGTTCGTTGGTGATGTGGACACCAAGGAACTTGAAGCTCTCAACCTGTTCCACTACAGCCCCGTCGATGAGAATGGGGGCGTGCTCAGTCCTCTTTTTTTCCTGTAGTCCACAATCATCTCCTTTCTCTTGGTCACGTTGAGGGAGAGGTTGTTATCCTGGCACCACACGGACAGGTCTCTGACCTCCTCCCTATAGCCTGTCTCATCGTTGTCGGTGATCAGGCCTACCACTGTTGTGTCGTCGGCAAACTTAATGATGGTGTTGGAGTCGTGCCTGGCCATGCAGTCATGGGTGAACAGAGAGTACAGGAGGGGACTGAGCACGCACCCTGAGGGGCCCCCGTGTTGAGGATCAGTGTGGCAGATGTGTTGTTACCTACCCTTACCACCTGGGGCGGCCCGTCAGGAAGTCCAGGATCCAGTTGCAGAGGGAGGTGTTTAGTCCCAGGATCCTTAGCTTAGTGATGAGCTTAGAGGGCACTATGGTGTTGAATGCTGAGCTGTAGTCAATGAATAGCATTCTCACGTAGGTGTTCCTCTTGTCCAGGTGGGAAGGGCAGTGTGGAGTGCAATAGAGATTGCATCATCTGTGGATCTGTTGGGGCGGTATGCAAATTGGAGTGGGTCTAGGGTTTCTGGGATAATGGTGTTGATGTGAGCCATGACCAGCCTTTCAAAGCACTTCATGGCTACAGGCGTCAGTGCTACGGGTCGGTAGTCATTTAGGCAGGTTATCTTAGAGTCCTTGGACACGGGGACTATGGTGGTCTGCTTGAAACATGTTGGTATTACAGACTCAGTCAGGGACATGTTGAAAATGTCAGTGAAGACACTTGCCAGTTGGTCAGCACATGCTCGGAGTACACGTCCTGGTAATCCGTCTGGCCCTGCGGCCTTGTGAATGTTGACCTGCTTAAAAGTCTTACTCACATCGGCTACGGAGAGCGTGATCACATAGTCATCCGGAACAGCTGGTGCTCTCATGCATGCTTCAGTGTTGCTTGCCTCGAAGCGAGCATAGAAGTGGTTTAGCTCGACTGGTAGGCTTGTGTCACTGGGCAGCTCGCGGCTGTGCTTCCCTTTGTAGTCTGTAATAGTTTTCAAGCCCTGCCACATCCGACGAGCGTCAGAGCCAGTGTAGTACGATCTCAATCTTAGTCCTGTATTGACTCTTTGCCTGTTTGATGGTTCGTCGGAGGTCATAGCGGGATTTCTTATAAGCGTCCGGGTTAGAGTCCCGTTCCTAAAAGCGGCAGCTCTACCCTTTAGCTCAGTGCGGATGTTTCCTGTAATCCATGGCTTCTGGTTGGGGTATGTACGTACGGTCACTGTGGGGATGACATCATCGATGCACTTATTGATGAAGCCAGTGACTGATGTGGTGTACTCCTCAATGCTGTCTGAAGAATCCCGGAACATGTTCCAGTCTGTGCTAGCAAAACAGTCCTGTAGCTTGGCATCTGCGTCATCTGACCACTTTTTTATTAACCGAGTCACTGGTGCTTCCTGCTTTAGTTTTTGCTTATAAGCAGGAATCAGGAGGGTAGAGTTATGGTCAGATTTGCCAAATGGAGGGCGAGGGAGAGCTTTGTATGCGTCTCTGTGTGTGGAGTAAAGGTGGTCTAGAGTTTTTTTCCTCTGGTTGCACATTTAACATGCTGGTAGAAATTAGGTAGAACGGATGTAAGTTTCCCTGCATTAAAGTCCCCGGCCACTAGGAGCGCTGCATCTGGATGAGCGTTTTCCTGTTGATTTATGGCCTTGTACAACTCATTCAGTGCAATCTTAATGCCAGCATTGGTTTGTGGTGGTAAATAGACAGCTATGAAAAAATATAGATGAAAACTCTCTTGGTAAATAGTGTGGTCTACAGCTTATCATAAGATACTCTACCTCAGGCGAGCAAAACCTCGAGACTTCCTTAGTATTTGATTTTGTGCACCAGCTGTTGTTTAAAAATATACACAGACCGCCACCCCTTGTCTTACCGGAGTCAGCCGTTCTATCCTGCCGATGTAGCGTATAGCCCGCTAGCTGTATGTTGTCCATGTCGTCGTTCAGCCACGACTCTGTGAAACATAAGATATTACAGTTTTTAATGTCCCGTTGGTAGGATAACCGTAATCTTAGGTCATCCAATTTATTTTCAAATGATTGAACATTGGCTAACAGGATTGATGGAAGAGGCAGTTTACTCGCTCGCCGTCGGATCCTTACAAGGCACCCCGACCTACGTCCACGATATCTCCATCTCTTCCTCACCCGAATGACGGGGATTTGGGCCTTGTCGGGTGTCTGTATGATCTCCTTCGCGGCCGCCTCGTTGAAGAAAAAATCTTTGTCCAATACGAGGTGAGTAATCGCTGTCCTGATATCCAGAAGCTCTTTTTGGTTATAAGAGACGATGGCAGAAACATTATGTACAAAATAAATTACAAATAACGCGGAAAAACACACATAATAGCACAATTGGTTAGAGGGCTGTAAAACGGCAGCCATCTTCTCCGGCGCTGTTTCAATATAAGAACAGCCCTTAGCCATGGTATATTGGCCATATACCACAGCCCCTCGGGCCTTATTGCTTAAATAGACCATAGGACAGAGAGAGACTGGTTCAAACATGAAATATACCATAGGAGAGAGACTGCTTCAAACATGAACTATACCATAGGAGAGAGACTGGCTCAAATATAAAAATACCATAGGAGAGAGACTGGCTCAAATATAAAAAAATACCATAGGAGAGAGACTGGCTCAAATATAAAATATACCATAGGAGAGAGACTGGCTCAAACATGACATATACCATAGGAGAGAGACTGGCTCAAACATGACATATACCATAGGAGAGGGACTGGGGAACAGCTTGACTACAGCCTATAGGTATGCTGGTCAATTGTAAGGATTTATTTCAGGGTGATATCTAGTGGTTCTCTACAATTATCTACTGTAAAAATATATTGATAACATTTCTGTCATGTTTGTACTAAAATGTAATTTGAGCTATTCATGATTTGACAAAGTCCTCATTAAAGTGGAAAGTTTCCAATGATTTCCACTTTTGAACTTGACTAACATGTCAAAAAAATGTGTAGGCTGATCAGAGGAACATGGAGGCTGGAGGTGACACATGGAAAAGCTGTTTTCAGAGGAATTCCCCTACTGGGAGTCCGACCATAGAAGGAGGGGCATGGCTGACCTACCAGGAATGACCGGCTCCTGTATTCCCGTCCTGTTCCCTTGAGGTTCCCATTCCAGTCAGACTAACTTCTGACTGGTGCACCAGCTGTGACCTTGTCAACCTGTGAACTCACGACCCATACCTGGGCGCTGTGTGACATCACAGACAGGAAATACCTCAGTGTGTCCTCCTACCTCCTTCAGACAGGCCAGACAGACCTCACAAAGACCTCACAAAGACCTCACGAAGACCTCACAAAGATAAACAAAGACCTCACAAAGATAAACAAAGACCTCACAAAGATAAACAAACGCTTCTCCAACCTCACAAAGAGACCAGACAAATGCGTGGGAAGAGAGCCATAAAGAGAGGTCTCAGGTCTCTGACTGGCCGCTAACTAATTGAAGCCTTAACATGTAAAGACTCCTGTGCGGAACCAGTGATGTAAGCATTGGTCATACAGACTGTGTTTAAATTATCAAAACTTGTCTATACCCACGGATCAATGACCTAAACTTGTCTATACCCACAAATCAATGACCTAAACTTGTCTTTACCCACAGATCCTATCAAAGTCTGCACCAGCAGTGGCCATGCCATCCTGTGAACTCACAACCAGTCTGTGACTGACCTGGTGACTAAATACATGGGCAGAGAGCTATAAAGACAGGTCTCAGGTCTGTGACTGACCTGGTGACTAAATACATGGGCAGAGAGCCATAAAGACAGGTCTCAGGTCTGTGACTGACCTGGTGACTAAAGCCTGAACACTGCTACAGTACGTCAGACCGTCTGTTCTCAGTGAGAACCCCAGATATAAGCACCGGATCACACAGCCTTTATTTAAACTACCTAAACTCTGTCTATACCGACTGATCCCTTCAAACTACGTAAACTCTGTCTCAACATCTAACACCCTGGCTCAACATATAAGAGTCCCCAGAGCCAGGGCGTGACACTGATCCCTTCAAACTGCTGTGACGTCACGAGAGGCTACACAGCTTTCAGCGGGATTGCTCAAGTAGTGCAAGGAGACAAGGTTCAAACAAAACAAGGATTTTATTATAGGTCTTGGGAAATTAACGAAATATAACAAAATTCTGTTCTCTTGTGGCTCTTTAAGGGTTAACAGTTCAGGGATGTCTCTTCCACATCCAAAATCATAATTCTCACTCGCTCAGATAACTTTTCCCCAGCCTTACTGTAGTCCACGTTGCAGCTAGTGGCCAACCCAGCAAAAAAGTCCTTCCAAATGTCTCTCACGTATTTCCACAGGTGCATATATCCCAAGGTGAGTATTTCCCAAAGGTAAGTATCTCCAAATCCTTATATTCCCCATGGAAGTGGACGTGCAGCACTCTTGTTCTCCAGAGAGCCCAGGTTGGAGACTGTGTCTCTTCCCTTCCCAAACCTTCAGCTCATCAGCTCCTCATTTGTTTCAGCTGCGTGGGAAGATTGGCCATAGAGGGGTGGAGTTCCCGACCATACCAGCAGATGGAGCCATAGCTGTCTGGGTTTGCAGCCACCTCAGGGGGATGTAACGTCCCTCCAGGACACAGCCTCTCGTGACATCACACATCCCCCTCCCTCGGGACCGACGTCCTCGCCGGGGTAAAGGCAGCGAAGAAGGCATCACGCCGGGAGAGGGCGTCCGCATTGCCGTGGTGCTTGCCAGACTGCTCTCTCTTCAACTCCTCCAACTCTAGGACCAGGGACTCAGCCTCCTGTTGTCTCTCCTTGAGTTTCTTACTGAACGCATCAGCCTTGGTTTTAGCAGAGTTTAGCTTCTGTTGAGCAGCTTTCAGTTCCTTCTCTCTCTCTGCCTCCGCATTCTTCATTTTGTTCTCCAACACCTTGTACTTCTCCTCTGCCTTCTTCTGGACCTCCTTACTACTGCGCAGGGTCTCCTCACACTCCTCGATGGTCCTGCGCAGCCTCTCCAGCTCCTCCTGTTGCTTAGGAAGGAGCTCTGTTGGAGTTTAGCCTGGAGGATATCTAACTCTTCTGTCTTCATGTCTAACTGTTGCTTTAACAAACGATACCTCTCAGCGGTCCCCTTCAGACCAGACAGTTCTTTGTCCAGATTCTGTAGCTCCGTCTCTGTGTCGGTCTGGGCACCTGCCATCCCTATCAGAGCCCGGGCGGGAGTGAGTAATTCGGAGGATTGCACCGGAGCCTTCCCAGGATGAGTCTTGCCTCTCCGTTCCGAGGTACTCGGGTTATCCTCTCCTGAGACTCTCTCCAGAGTGGGTAAAGGCTGGGCAGTCTCGTCCAATTAGGACAGGGACGGGGAGGGAATCAACCACCCCCGCCGTCGTGTGTATGGTTCCCTGTGTGCTGGTCATTGTAAGTTCAGTAATGGGGTATTCTCTGGTGTCCCCATGGACACAGGAAACTGGGAGGACTTTCCCCGGGGTCAGACACGTTGGGCCCACCAAATCCTTACGCACCAGGGTGGCCCGGCTACCAGGAATCCAGTAAGGCCTCCCACATCATGGTGATTCACAGTTACCGGGCAGGTGGGGGGTCGATCTGGGCCGCCATCTACGACTCCCAAGAGCGAGGCAAAACGGTGTGTGGGTGCTGAGCTGGAGGACTCCGCAGTGGGCATAGGTTCATCGGCTGGTTTCCCACACTGCCAGGAGATATGTCCCATCTCCCCACACCGGTAACACTGTCGAAGCCCCTCCTGGTGTACTCTTCTTGGACCCGCCTGGTTTCTGGCTCCCCTGGAGCCGGGATAAGTCCTGACGTGGCTGGGTTCGAGACCTTGGGGTCCTTTTGGACGGGTTCTTCCCATTTGTGGTGGGGCCGCACTCCTGGGGTCTTTTGGGAAGCATTCAGCATCTCCGCTGTGGCCTGGTACTTTTCCACAGCTTCCACGGTCAGATCAGCCGTGGTCAAGGCCTGTTGACTGATGAACCGTTTTTGCCTCATAAGGCAGGGCGCGTAGGGTACACGATCCACCACAACGGCCTCCACCACCGCCGCTGCTGTATTCCTCTGCGGATCCAGCCATTTCCTTCGCGATTCGGACAAGTTCATGCATCTGCGCCCGAGGAGGTTGGTCTGGTTGGAAGGTCCAGCCGTGAAAGCGCTGGGCCATACCAAACTTTGTGAGTCCATATCTGCTGAGGATCTCAGACTTCAGGGCATCATAGTCAGTAACCTGGTCAGGGCCCAGGTCCCGGACAGCATTCAGCGATTCCCCGGTTAGAAAGGGGGCTAACAGACCAACCCACTGTTGCTTGGGCCAGGCTTCCCTAGTGGCCGTGGCCTCAAATGCATGCAGGTATGCCTCAATGTCATCGGTAGCTCCCATCTTAGATATAAAGTCACTTGCCTTTATTGGGCGGGTATTTTGGACCACCCTCTGTCTCTGCAACTGCAATTCCTCTGCCTTCAGAAGGTTGGCTTTCTTTTGCTCCTCCAAGAGAGCCACGTTTGCTTTGCATCTGGGCTTGCTGGCCAGCAACAAGGGCTTTCAATATGTCCTCCATTTCAGTCGGCGGGGAGCCTACGGCCAACTTGGAAAACTGGGTGATCAAACCTTCGGTATCCTCCTCTGACATGCACTATTAACGCTGAGCGTACCCGTATTCTCCACCATCTGTGACGTCACGAGAGGCTACACAGCTTTCAGCGGGATTGCTCAAGTAGTGCAAGGGAGACAAGGTTCAAACAAAACAAGGATTTTATTATAGGTCTTGGGAAATTAACGAAATATAACAAAAATTCTGTTCTCTTGTGGCTCTTTAAGGGTTAACAGTTCAGGGATGTCTCTTCCACATCCAAAATCACAATTCTCACTCGCTCAGATAACTTTTCCCCAGCCTTACTGTAGTCCACGTTGCAGCTAGTGGCCAACCCAGCAAAAAGTCCTTCCAAATGTCTCTCACGTATTTCCACAGGTGCATATATCCCAAGGTGAGTATTTCCCAAAGGTAAGTATCTCCAAATCCTTATATTCCCCATGGAAGTGGACGTGCAGCACTCTTGTTCTCCAGAGAGCCCAGGTTGGAGACTGTGTCTCTTCCCTTCCCAAACCTTCAGCTCATCAGCTCCTCATTTGTTTCAGCTGCGTGGGAAGATTGGCCATAGAGGGGTGGAGTTCCCGACCATACCAGCAGATGGAGCCATAGCTGTCTGGGTTTGCAGCCACCTCAGGGGGATGTAACGTCCCTCCAGGACACAGCCTCTCGTGACATCACACTGCCTAAACTCTGTCTACACCGACTGATCCCTTCAAACTGCCTAAACTCTGTCTATACCGACTGATCCCTTCAAACTGCCTAAACTCTGTCTACACCGACTGATCCCTTCAAACTGCCTAAACTCTGTCTATACCGACTGATCCCTTCAAACTACCTAAACTCTGTCTATACCGACTGATCCCTTCAAACTACCTAAACTCTGTCTATACCGACAGATCCCTTCAAACAACCTAAACTCTGTCTACACCGACTGATCCCTTCAAACTACCTAAACTCTGTCTATACCGACTGATCCCTTCAAACTGCCTAAACTCTGTCTATACCGACTGATCCCTTCAAACTACCTAAACTCTGTCTATACCGACCGATCCCTTCAAACTACCTAAACTCTGTCTACACCGACTGATCCCTTCAAATGGTGGGAAAGTCCTGACAGACACTGAGCAGGGAAACGATGTATTATAGGCTACAAATGAAAACCCTTCTGCAGAAAGTTGGGGATTTAATATTTCCGTGTTTCACTTAAAAATGCCCTGAAACTGGTGAATATATGATGCAGCCACTACAGTTCAGGAACGAAGAAGGAAATCGTCTCAAAAACAGGGAGAGAAACTTCCAAGAACAATATTTCAAATCCCACCTTAGCGTCCCCTGCTAACATCCCGGGCAGGGAGCAGGGAGCAGGGAGGAGGGAGCAGGGAGCAGGGAGCAGGGAGCAGGGAGCAGGGAGCAGGGAGCAGGAGCAGGGAGCAGGGAGCAGGGAGCAGGGAGGAGGGAGCAGGAGCAGGGGAGCAGGGAGCAGGGAGGAGGGAGCAGGGAGCAGGGGAGCAGGGAGCAGGGAGCAGGGAGCAGAGGAGGGGCAGGGAGCAGGGAGCAGGGAGCAGGGAGCAGGAGCAGGGAGCAGGGAGCAGGGAGCAGGGAGCAGGGGAGGAGGGAGCAGGGAGGAGAGGAGCAGGAGCAGGGAGCAGGGAGCAGGGAGCAGGGAGCAGGGAGCAGGGAGCAGGGAGGAGGGAGCAGGGAGCAGGGAGCAGGGAGCAGGGAGCAGGGAGCAGGGAGCAGGGAGCAGGGAGCAGGGAGCAGGGAGCAGGGAGCAGAGAGCAGGGAGCAGAGAGCAGGGAGCAGGGAGCAGGGAGCAGGGAGCAGAGAGCAGGGAGCAGAGAGCAGGGAGCAGGGAGCAGGGAGCAGGGAGGAAAGGAGCAGGGAGCAGAGAGCAGGGAGCAGGGAGCAGGGAGCAGGGAGCAGGGAGCAGGGAGTAGGGAGCAGGGAGCAGGGAGCAGGGAGCAGGGAGCAGGGAGCAGGGAGCAGGGAGGAAGGGAGCAGGGAGCAGGGAGCAGGGGAGCAGGGAGCAGGGAGCAGGGAGGCAGGGAGCAGGGAGCAGAGGAGCAGGGAGCAGGAGCAGGGAGCAGGGAGGAGGGAGCAGGGAGCAGGGAGCAGGGAGCAGAGGAGGGAGCAGGGAGGAGAGGAGCAGGGAGCAGGGAGCAGGGAGCAGAGGAGGGAGCAGGGAGCAGGGAGCAGGGAGCAGGGAGCAGAGGAGCAGAGAGCAGGGAGCAGGGAGCAGAGAGCAGAGGAGGGAGCAGGGAGCAGGGAGCAGGGAGCGAGAGCAGGGGAGCAGGGAGCAGGGAGCAGGGAGCAGAGAGCAGGAGCAGGGAGCAGGGAGCAGGGAGCAGGGAGCAGGGAGCAGAGGAGCAGAGGAGCAGGGAGGCAGGGAGCAGGGAGCAGGGAGGAGGGAGCAGGGAGCAGGGAGCAGGAGCAGAGGAGGGAGCAGGAGGAGAGGAGCAGGAGCAGGGAGCAGGGAGCAGAGGAGGGAGCAGGGAGCAGGGAGCAGGGAGCAGAGGAGCAGAGAGCAGGGAGCAGGGAGCAGAGAGCAGAGGAGGGAGCAGGGAGCAGGGAGCAGGGAGCAGAGAGCAGAGGAGGGAGCAGGGAGCAGGGAGCAGGGAGGAGGGAGCAGGGAGCAGGGAGCAGAGAGCAGGGAGGAAAGGAGCAGGGAGCAGGGAGCAGGGAGCAGGGAGCAGGGAGGAGGGAGCAGGGAGCAGGGAGCAGGGAGGAGGGAGCAGGGAGCAGGGAGCAGGGAGCAGGGAGCAGAGCAGGGAGCAGGGAGCAGGGGGCAGGGAGCAGGGAGCAGGGAGCAGGGAGCAGGGAGCAGGGAGCAGGGAGCAGGGAGCAGGGAGCAGAGGGCAGGAGCAGGGAGCAGGGAGCAGGGAGCAGGGAGCAGGGAGGAAAGGAGCAGGGAGCAGAGGAGCAGGGAGCAGGGAGCAGGGAGCAGGGAGCAGGGAGCAGGGAGCAGAGCAGGGAGCAGGGAGCAGGGGCAGGGAGCAGGGAGCAGGGAGCAGGGAGCAGGGGAGCAGAGGAGGAAAGGAGCAGGGAGCAGGGAGCAGGGAGCAGGGAGCAGGGAGCAGAGAGCAGGGAGCAGGGAGCAGGGAGCAGGGAGCAGGGAGCAGGGAGCAGGGAGCAGGCAGCAGGGAGCAGGGGAGGGGAGGGAGCAGGGAGCAGAGGAGGGGAGCAGGGAGCAGGGAGCAGGGGAGCAGAGGAGGAAAGGAGCAGGGAGCAGGGAGCAGGGAGCAGGGAGCAGAGGAGCAGGGAGCAGGAGCAGGGGAGCAGGGAGGCAGGGAGCAGAGGAGCAGGGAGCAGGGAGCAGGGAGCAGGGAGGAAAGGAGCAGAGGAGCAGGGAGCAGGGAGCAGGAGCAGGGGAGCAGGGAGCAGGGAGCAGGGGGAGGAAAGGAGCAGGAGCAGGGAGCAGAGGAGCAGGGAGCAGGGAGCAGGGAGCAGGGAGGCAGGGGAGGAGGGAGCAGGGAGCAGGGAGCAGGGAGCAGGGAGCAGGGAGCAGGGAGCAGGGAGGAAAGGAGCAGAGGAGCAGGGAGCAGGAGCAGGGAGGAAGGAGCAGGGAGCAGGGAGCAGGGAGCAGGAGCAGGGAGCAGGGAGCAGGGGCAGGGAGCGAGGAGCAGGGAGCAGGGAGCAGGGAGCAGAGAGCAGGAGCAGGGAGGAGGGAGCAGGGAGCAGGGAGCAGGGAGCAGGGAGCAGGGAGCAGGGAGCAGAGAGCAGGGAGCAGAGGAGCAGGGAGCAGGGAGCAGAGGAGGTTTTCAGTACTACAGCTTGTTGACGCAGCACCTGGCTCGGTGCAAACAGACATTCATCAGAGAAGGAGGGTGTCTGTTCCCACAGGGTGCAGGAGGGGACGTTACCCTCTGGGGGTGTGTGTGTGTGTGTGTGTGTGTGTGTGTGTGTGTGTGTGTGTGTGTGTGTGTGTGTGTGGTGTGTGTGTGTGTGTGTGTGTGTGGTGTGTGTGTGTGTGTGTGTGTGTGTGTGTGTGTGTGTGTGTGTGTGTGTGTGTGTGTGTGTGTGTGTGTGTGTGTGTGTGTGTGTGTGTGTGTGTGTGTGTGTGTGTGTGTGTGTGTGGTGTGTGTGTGTGTGTGTGTGTGTGTGTGTGTGTGTGTGTGTGTGTGTGTGTGTGTGTGTCCCTAAACCTGTGCATTTGTTCCTCTATGCGGAGGCAGTAAAGAAAACCCACTTCCCCCTCCGGAACACCAGAGACCCCCTCAGAGAAGAGGTCTAGAGAGCAGGTCACCTCTATGCGGAGGCAGTAAAGAAAACCCACTTCCCCTCCGGAATACCAGAGACCCCCTCAGAGAAGAGGTCTAGAGAGCAGGTCACCTCTGCGGAGGCAGTAAAGAAAACCCACTTCCCCTCCGGGAAACACCAGAGACCCCCTCAGAGAAGAGGTCTAGAGAGCAGGTCACCTCTATGCGGAGGCAGTAAAGAAAACCCACTTCCCCTCGGAATACCAGAGACCCCCCTCAGAGAAGAGGTCTAGAGAGCAGGTCACCTCTATGCGGAGGCAGTAGAAAAACCCACTTCCCCTCCGAACACCAGAGACCCCCTCAGAGAAGAGGTCTAGAGAGCAGGTCACCTCTGTGCGGAGGCAGTAAAGAAACCCACTTCCCCTCCGGGAACACCAGAGACCCCCTCAGAGAAGAGGTCTAGAGAGCAGGTCAGACGTTTATTACTCTGTGACCGCGTCAGTCACTTTGATATTCCTACATGATGTCATGATGGAAAGAGAGAGAGAGAGAGAGGGAGAAGGGGAGAGGGGGAGGGATGGAGAGGGAGTCTCTCCCCCTTTTCTCTGGTAGGTACAGTCATGCTGTCGCTGCTGAGTAATCCGGACACACACCCAGCTGTGGGATTTCTGGGGAACAGTCGTTCTGTTGGGTCTGGGTGGCTGTTGAAGACCACCTGAGTGGGTGTAGGAGGCTTCTCCCTGTCTGGGTCTTGTCTGGTCTGAGGGTTTCTTCACTGGTGTGGAGCCTAGAGAACTACAGAACTACAGAACTACAGAACTACAGAGCTACAGAACTACAGAACTACAGAACTACAGAACTACAGAACTACAGAGCTACAGAGCTACAGAACTACAGAACTACAGAACTACAGAACTACAGAGCTACAGAACTACAGAACTACAGAACTACAGAACTACAGAACTACAGAACTACAGAACTACAGAACAACAGAACTACAGAACTACAGAACTACAGAACTACAGAAGATCCCAAAGGGCTCCTGACCAAGGCTTCCTCCAGAGCATTGGTATGGGGTTAGTCATAGAGGAGATGAAGACATGAGTGAGGGAAAGAAAGACTGGTTATGGATGGTGTGGGAGTGGCTTCCCCGTGTGACATGAGTCTCCTGGATGGTTATGGATGGTGTGGGAGTGGCTTCCCCATGTGACATGAGTCTCCTGGATGGTTATGGATGGTGTGGGAGTGGCTTCCCCATGTGACATGAGCTCTCCTGGATGGTTATGGATGGTGTGGGGTGGCTTCCCCCATGTGACATGAGTCTCCTGGATGGTTATGGATGGTGTGGGAGTGGCTTCCCCCATGTGACATGAGTCTCCTGGATGGTTATGGATGGTGTTGGGGAGTGGCTTCCCCATGTGACGTGAGTCTCCTGGATGGTTATGGATGGTGTGGGAGTGGCTTCCCCGTGTGACATGAGTCTCCTGGATGGTTATGGATGGTGTGGGAGTGGCTTCCCCGTGTGACATGAGTCTCCTGGCTGGTTATGGATGGTGTGGGAGTGGCTTCCCCATGTGACATGAGTCTCCTGGATGGTTATGGATGGTGTGGGAGTGGCTTCCCATGTGACATGAGTCTCCTGGATGGTTATGGATGGTGTGGGAGTGGCTTCCCATGTGACATGAGTCTCCTGGATGGTTATGGATGGTGTGGGAGTGGCTTCCCCGTGTGACATGAGTCTCCTGGATGGTTATGGATGGTGTGGGAGTGGCTTCCCCATGTGACATGAGTCTCCTGGATGGTTATGGATGGTGAGAGAGTGGCTTCTACCTGTGGCCTGGTACTCTGGGGGTAATCAGTCAGACCTCTACCTGTGGCCTGGTACTCTGGGGGTAATCACTCAGACCTCTACCTGTGGCCTGGTACTCTGGGGGTAATCAGTCAGACCTCTACCTGTGGCCTGGTACTCTGGGGGTAATCAGTCAGACCTCTACCTGTGGCCTGGTACTGTGGGGGTAATCACTCAGACCTCTACCTGTGGCCTGGTACTCTGGGGGTAATCACTCAGACCTCTACCTGTGGCCTGGTACTCTGGGGGTAATCACTCAGACCTCTACCTGTGGCCTGGTACTGTGGGGGTAATCACTCTGTGGCCTGGTACTGTGGGGGTAATCACTCTGTGTCCTGGTACTGTGGGGGTAATCAAAGGCCGACATCCATCATCCCTGAGTACCAAATGGCCCCCCTATTCCTATTGGTCCTGAGTTAAAAGAAGTGCTCTATTTAGGGAATAGGGTGCCATTTGGAACGCAGCCTCTGCTTCCTGTTCCAATCCAAGCTGTATTATATAAGGACACTGAGCTCTGCTCTTAGACCTCCCTCAGTCCACCAGCCATCACACACAGAGTGCTAACTGGCCTCTGCTTCCTGTTCCAATCCAAGCTGTATTATATAAGGACACTGAGCTCTGCTCTTAGACCTCCCTCAGTCCACCAGCCATCACACACAGAGTGCTAACTGGCCAACAAACACACGTGGATGCACGTTCTTACACACACACAGAAAATGTTCTCTCTAGGCCTCCCGAGTGGCGCAGCGGTCTGAGGCGCTGCATCTCAGTGCTTGAGGCGTCACTACAGACCGGGATCGAACCCAGGCTGTGTCACAACCCGGCCGTGATTGGGAGTCCCACAGGGCGGCGCCACGATTGGCCCAGCTTCATCCGGGTTAGGGGAGGTTTTGGCCATGGGGGGAGGGGGGCTTCACTTGGCTCATCGCGCTCTAGCGACTCCTTGTGGCGGGCAGGGCGCCTGCAGGCTGACTCCGGTCGTCAGTTGAACGGTGTTTCATCCGACACATTACTGCGGCTGGCTTCTGGTCATGTTTTGGAGGACGCATGACTCGACCTTCGCCTCTCCCGAGCCACGTTGTAGGAGTTGCAGCGTTGAGACAAGAAAATTGGGGAGAATAAAGGGGTTAAAATAAATGTTCTCTCTAAACGTTTAGCTGAATAAAGCTGCACGAAGCAATAACAAAAACTTGTTGCTAGGCGATTCATGGTGTATTAGAATCAGAGACTTCTACAACCCCCAAAGCACAACCAGCTCACAACAACTCTTCATATCCCCACTACAGGTTATGGAGCTGATCTACACCCATAGTAGGCCACACATTGGTACAGAATGATTCCAATAAATGGACTGGTTACATTCCTGTCAGCTTCTTTTCTATCAGCTGTTTATGTGGTGGTTCATTGGTTGGAAATAGTGTGAGAGGAAGGAGAGAGAGAGAGAGATACAGAGAGAGAGGGAGGGAGAGAGAGAGAGAGAGAGAGAGAGAGAGAGAGAGAGAGAGAGAGAGAGAGAGAGAGAGAGAGACAGAGAGAGAGAGAGAGAGGGGGACAGAGAGAGAGGGAGGGAGGGAGAGAGAGAGACAGAGAGAGAGAGAAGGAGGGAGAGAGAGAGACAGAGAGAGACAGAGAGAGAGAGACAGAGAGAGAGGGAGGGAGAGAGAGAGACAAAGAGAGAGAGAGAGATGTTGTCATACCGTCTCTGACCTAAAGAGGGTGCTGTGCTGAATTGAAGTGAGAGGGTTTGGGCTGCAGTACAGTGGTGAGTCGTGACGTCATGAGGATGACATTACATCATTCACTGGAAAGTTTTGTTCAGTCGAAGGTGTGGAAAAATGAATGTAAAGCCCTTCAGCAGAGTTATTTTAAGACACGCTCAATCAAAACTCAGGGAATGTGTGTTCTCCTGATACTAACAGTCAGCAGCCTACCCTCTGACAGGGGTTCCAGACCCAAATGGCACCCTATTCCTACTGTAGTGCACTACTTTTAAACAGAGCCCTATGGGTGCCTTAGTCCTAAAGTAGTGCACTATATAGGGAATAGGGTGCCATTCTGGACTCCGCAGGGTTTTCCTGGACCCGTGGACTGTTGGACCGATGGATTGAACTACTCTTAGTTGTTTAGGCAGGGGGTTTGGAAATGTTTTTGAGTGCTTAAGGTCACCAGGTTTCTAGAATAGGAAAATAGGCCGTGTGGGTTTTACCTCAACGGGTTTGATTGTGAAGCAAAAAAGGAGAGAGCCAATCTGTGTGTGGACTCCCATGACAGTTTGGAGTGAGCACAGTGGCGCTGATGCTGGGATTTCACAACATAAACACACACACTGGGTTTCTCTTCCAGATCAGTTGATTAGTAGTGCTGCTGTCACTGCCGCTAGCAGAAGGATTCTAACACACACTGGGTTTCTCTTCCAGATCAGTTGATTAGTAGTGCTGCTGTCACTGCCGCTAGCAGAAGGATTCTAACACACACTGGGTTTCTCTTCCAGATCAGTTGATTAGTAGTGCTGCTGTCACTGCCGCTAGCAGAAGGATTCTAACACACACTGGGTTTCTCTTCCAGATCAGTTGATTAGTAGTGCTGCTGTCACTGCGCTAGCAGAAGGATTCTAACACACACTGGGTTTCTCTTCCAGATCAGTTGATTAGTAGTGCTGCTGTCACTGCCGCTAGCAGAAGGATTCTAACACACACTGGGTTTCTCTTCCAGATCAGTTGATTAGTAGTGCTGCTGTCACTGCCGCTAGCAGAAGGATTCTAACACACACTGGGTTTCTCTTCCAGATCAGTTGATTAGTAGTTGCTGTCACTGC
>NW_025534655.1:0-22500 GCF_020615455.1 Coregonus clupeaformis
ACTGTCACAGTGATACTACACCTCTACACTGTCACAGTGATACTACACCTCTACGGACAGAGCTAGGCTGCTGGGTTGGTTCAGGTTACAGTGGTCTCTCTCTCTCTCTCTCTCTCTCTCTCTCTCTCGCTCTCTCTCTCTCTCTCTCTCCTCTTTCATTTTGGAATAAATTAATTTGTTCAAAACTGTTCAACTATTATCTTTCTCTCTCTTTGAGTCAACTACTCACTACATTTTATGCACTGCAGTGCTAGCTAGCTGTACCCTACAGAGTGCTGTTGAGGCTACTGTAGACCTTCATTGCAAAACAGTGTGTTTTAATCAATTATTTTGGTGACATGTGAATATATTTAGTAAAGTTTTATCTAAAATGGATAACCTCCACTGTTGAATTCTGATGGAAACAGAGGGTGGATCATTCAACAGACTATGTCATCATTACATAGACAATATTACGAGGGTGATATCTGTACTGGACATTGTGATAAGTACTATGATGTCATGTCACTCTGGATAAGAGTGCCTGCTAAAAAATCACTCAAATGTCAATGAAATTCGGACAATGACACCAAGTCAAAAAATGAGTGGATGGGAGTACATGACAGTAACCAATCATATCATTGTTGCTCTTCAGTCACCTCTATTTCCCATGATTCTAGAGCTTAGACTGAGACAGGATGTCTCCACCCAGCAACAGGTCAGAGGTCACATCCAGTCGGACATGGATCTCTAGACAGAGAGGTTCTGGGTCGTTCTGTAGAATCATTCTATACACTCCAAACTGTTCTAAAGTCAGTCAGAAGACAGTTAATATGAGATAACAAACAGCTGGACTGTGCCATACTGGCCAAATGGCACCATATTCCCTATATAGCTCACTACTTAAGACCAGAGCCCTATCAACAGTAGTGCACTATGTAGAGAATAGGGTGGTATTTGGGACACAGAGCATGGTCCATTCCACGTTAAGAGAGACCTCCAATTTCAATGGTGAGAAAACAAATTGCCGCCCTGTCCAAACACAGCAGAAAGTGAACAGCATGCTGGGAAGGCTCCCATCCAGAGCATAAATAAACCAGACAAGTCCTCTTCAGCCTCCCTACCCTCCCTGTCCAACTCTCTCCTCAGCCTCCCTTACCCTCCCTGTCCAACTCTCTCCTCAGCCTCCCTACCCTCCCTGTCCAACTCTCTCCTCAGCCTCCCTACCCTCCCTGTCCAACTCTCTCCTCAGCCTCCCTACCCTCCCTGTCCAACTCTCTCCTCAGCCTCCCTACCCTCCCTGTCCAACTCTCTCCTCAGCCTCCCTACCCTCCCTGTCCAACTCTCTCCTCAGCCTCCCTACCCTCCCTGTCCAACTCTCTCCTCAGCCTCCCTACCCTCCCTGTCCAACTCTCTCCTCAGCCTCCCTACCCTCCCTGTCCAACTCTCTCCTCAGCCTCCCTACCCTCCCTGTCCAACTCTCTCCTCAGCCCTCCTACCCTCCCTGTCCAACTCTCTCCTCAGCCTCCCTACCGTCCCTGTCCAACTCTCTCCTCAGCCTCCCTACCCTCCCCTGTCCAACTCTCTCCTCAGCCTCCCTACCCTCCCTGTCCAACTCTCTCCTCAGCCTCCCTACCCTCCCTGTCCAACTCTCTCCTCAGCCTCCCTACCCTCCCCTGTCCAACTCTCTCCTCAGCCTCCCCACCCTCCCTGTCCAACTCTCTCCTCAGCCTCCCTACCCTCCCTGTCCAACTCTCTCCTCAGCCTCCCTACCCTCCCCCTGTCCAACTCTCTCCTCAGCCTCCCTACCCTCCCTGTCCAACTCTCTCCTCAGCCTCCCTACCCTCCCTGTCCAACTCTCTCCTCAGCCTCCCTACCCTCCCTGTCCAACTCTCTCCTCAGCCTCCCTACCCTCCCTGTCCAACTCTCTCCTCAGCCTCCCAAACCTCCCTGTCCAACTCTCTCCTCAGCCTCCCTACCCTCCCTGTCCAACTCTCTCTCAGCCTCCCACTCCTCCTGTCCAACCTCTCTCCTCAGCCTCCCTACCCTCCCTGTCCAACTCTCTCCTCAGCCTCCCTACCCTCCCTGTCCAACTCTCCTCAGCCTCCCTACCCTCCTGTCCAACTCTCTCCTCAGCCTCCTACCCTCCCTGTCCAACTCTCTCCTCAGCCTCCCTACCCTCCCTGTCCAACTCTCTCCTCAGCCTCCTACCCTCCCTGTCCAACTCTCTCCTCAGCCTCCCTACCCTCCCTGTCCAACTCTCTCCTCAGCCTCCCTACCCTCCCTGTCCAACTCTCTCCTCAGCCTCCCTACCCTCCCTGTCCAACTCTCTCCTCAGCCTCCCTACCCTCCCTGTCCAACTCTCTCCTCAGCCTCCCTACCCATCCTATTGAATGGGCTCCAGAGTGTACGCGCAGCGCATGTAGTCTTGTACTTTGGCCTTTGGAATATTCCCTGTGCAAACTTCACGGTACCAGGTCAGCCAGTGGAATTTGGCCTTGGAATATTCCCTGTGCAAACTTCACGGTACCAGGTCAGCCAGTGAAATTTGGCCTTGGAATATTCCCTGTGCAAACTTCACGGTACCAGGTCAGCCAGTGGAATTTGGCCTTGGAATATTCCCTGTGCAAACTTCACGGTACCAGGTCAGCCAGTGGAACTGGTAAAGGACTAGAGGACTGGATTCAAGATGGACAGAGAGAGAGAATAAAGGAGAGAGCTGGTGTTTCAGCATCAGAGGACGTCTCACATTTCAATGTTTAGAACAACTGTGATCTTTATTGGTCCGTTCAAGTCCTGTGTCTCTTAATGCATCCCAAATGGCATACTTTTCCCTATACAGTGCACTTCTTTGACCAGGGAATGGGATGCCAGTCTCTGTGTTAATGGCCAGTTAGCCCTGTTCCCACTGCCTCTAATGGTAGTTCAGATCTATACACGTGTTTGTTTATGAGTTGGTGTCCATCATAATGCTACACAGTTAAAAGGAACTGGACAATATCCTGAACTAAGAGTTGAGGAGTAGAAAGGTTTGACAAATAGGAAAGAAAGCGAAAACTATCAGTAGTCAATAGTCAGTAACATCAGTTACAGTAATACATCAGTTACAGTAACACATCAGTTACAGTAACACATCAGTTACAGTAACACATCAGTAACACATCAGTTACAGTAACACATCAGTTACAGTAACACATCAGTTACAGTAACACATCAGTAACACATCAGTTACAGTAACACATCAGTTACAGTAACACATCAGTTACAGTAACACATCAGTAACACATCAGTTACAGTAACACATCAGTTACAGTAACACAACAGTTACAGTAACACATCAGTAACACATCAGTTACAGTAACACATCAGTTACAGTAACACAACAGTTACAGTAACACATCAGTTACAGTAACACAACAGTTACAGTAACACATCAGTTACAGTAACACAACAGTTACAGTAACACATCAGTTACAGTAACACATCAGTTACAGTAACACATCAGTAACACATCAGTTACAGTAACACATCAGTTACAGTAACACAACAGTTACAGTAACACATCAGTTACAGTAACACATCAGTAACACATCAGTTACAGTAACACATCAGTTACAGTAACACATCAGTTACAGTAACACATCAGTTACAGTAACACAACAGTTACAGTAACACATCAGTTACAGTAACACAACAGTTACAGTAACACATCAGTTACAGTAACACAACAGTTACAGTAACACATCAGTTACAGTAACACAACAGTTACAGTAACACATCAGTTACAGTAACACATCAGTTACAGTAACACAACAGTTACAGTAACACATCAGTAACACATCAGTTACAGTAATACATCAGTTACAGTAACACAACAGTTACAGTAACACATCAGTTACAGTAACACAACAGTAACACATCAGTTACAGTAACACATCAGTTACAGTAACACAACAGTAACACATCAGTTACAGTAACACATCAGTTACAGTAACACATCAGTTACAGTAACACAACAGTAACACATCAGTTACAGTAACACATCAGTTACAGTAACACATCAGTTACAGTAACACAACAGTAACACATCAGTTACAGTAACACATCAGTTACAGTAACACAACAGTAACACATCAGTTACAGTAACACAACAGTTACAGTAACACATCAGTTACAGTAACACAACAGTAACACATCAGTTACAGTAACACATCAGTTACAGTAACACATCAGTTACAGTAACACAACAGTAACACATCAGTTACAGTAACACATCAGTTACAGTAACACATCAGTTACAGTAACACATCAGTTACAGTAACACAACAGTAACACATCAGTTACAGTAACACAACAGTAACACATCAGTTACAGTAACACATCAGTAACACATCAGTTACAGTAACAAATCAGTTACAGTAACACATCAGTAACACATCAGTTACAGTAACACATCAGTTACAGTAACACAACAGTAACACATCAGTTACAGTAACACATCAGTTACAGTAACACATCAGTTACAGTAACACATCAGTTACAGTAACACATCAGTTACAGTAACACAACAGTAACACATCAGTTACAGTAACACATCAGTTACAGTAACACAACAGTAACACATCAGTTACAGTAACACATCAGTTACAGTAACACAACAGTTACAGTAACACATCAGTTACAGTAACACAACAGTAACACATCAGTTACAGTAACACATCAGTTACAGTAACACAACAGTTACAGTAACACAACAGTTACAGTAACACATCAGTAACACATCAGTTACAGTAACACATCAGTTACAGTAACACATCAGTAACACATCAGTTACAGTAACACATCAGTTACAGTAACACAACAGTTACAGTAACACATCAGTAACACATCAGTTACAGTAACACAACAGTTACAGTAACACAACAGTTACAGTAACACAACAGTTACAGTAACACATCAGTTACAGTAACACAACAGTAACACATCAGTTACAGTAACACATCAGTTACAGTAACACATCAGTTACAGTAACACAACAGTTACAGTAACACATCAGTTACAGTAACACAACAGTTACATCAATGTAATAATCAGGAAATGTGTTATCATTGTGTTATCCATGACATCTATGAGACAAACTGTCAGCCTGGCTCTGGCCCATGTGACACCATGCTAAACCATTGGCCAATTAAAGGACATTAGCAGCTAGTCGGGAGTCAGGACAAAAGATTGGCTTCCTGCCGGCCAGCCAGCTCCCTCTGGTTAATAGGCACCCGGCAGCGACCCAACCCATACCAGGCAGAGGAACATGGATATACCCACACACACACACACCCTGGGTTTCTGGAAACCCAACGCACCCTAATCACCTCCAGCGCACCTGCACCTCATCATCTCATCACCAGCCCTATTTAGCCCTGGACTGTTCTGGATGATGTTGTGTGGGATTGTTTAGCTTCGTGTCGTTTACTCTCTCTTTGTTATTTATCTTGTTCATTGTTAAGTAAACCTTGACCTTGTTAATTCCTGCGTCTGCGTCCTGCCTCTTCGTATACTCAGTACGCGTCACAAATGTGGATCTGTACATGAGTCGCTCATCCATTGATTTGTCAATCATCAACTGTCAGCATCAATGCTGTTCAAATAGCAGCTGGTTACGAAAGCACATACTGGGATGACTGGCTAGCTAACAGGTTGACTGGCTAGGTGGCTAGCTGGCTAACAGGTTGACTGGCTAGGTGGCTAGCTGGCTAACAGGTTGACTGACTAGGTGGCTAGCTGGCTGGCTGGCTGACTGGCTAGGTGGCTAGCTGGCTGGCTGGTTGACTGGCTAGGTGGCTAGCTGGCTGGCTGGTTGACTGGCTAGGTGGCTAGCTGGCTAACAGGTTGACTGGCTAGGTGGCTAGCTGGCTAACAGGTTGACTGGCTAGGTGGCTAGCTGGCTAACAGGTTGACTGGCTAGGTGGCTATTTGGCTAGCTAACAGGTTGAATGGCTAGGTGGCTAGCTGGCTGGCTGGTTGACTGGCTAGGTGGCTAGCTGGCTGGCTGGTTGACTGGCTGGGTGGCTAGCTGGCTGGCTGGTTGACTGGCTAGGTGGCTAGCTGGCTGGCTGGTTGACTGGCTGGTTGACTGGCTAGCTGGCTGGCTGGTTGACTGGCTAGGTGGCTAGCTGGCTGGCTGTTTGACTGGCTGGGTGGGTGGCTAGCTGGCTGGCTGGTTGACTGGCTGGTTGGCTAGCTGGCTGGCTGGTTGACTGGCTAGGTGGCTAGCTGGCTGGCTGGTTGACTGGCTAGGTGGCTAGCTGGCTGGCTGGTTGACTGGCTAGGTGGCTAGCTGGCTGGCTGGTTGACTGGCTGGGTTGTTGACTAGCTGGGTGGCAAGCTGGCTGGCTGGTTGACTGGCTGGCTGATTGACTGGGTGGATGGCAAGCTGGCTGGCTGGTTGACTGGCTGGGTTGTTGACTAGCTGGGTGGCAAGCTGGCTGGCTGGTTGACTGGCTGGGTGGGTGGCAAGCTGGCAGGCTAGTTGACTGGCTGGGTGGCAAGCTGACTGTATGGCTGGCTGACTGGCTGGCTGGCTGTCTGGCTGTACCATGCTTCATTTACAATGACATTCCCATATTTTCCTGTCGAACAAAACTCAACACTATGTCACTGGAACAATCTGCATTGTCTTAATAAAATATTTCTGAAAGACTAACTTCCAACATCCTCTCACAACATCCTCCAATCACAACGTCCCCTCCAAGTTTCAATTTAATCTGCATGATCAACAAAATACAGATCCACACAGAGCTATGATGATGAACAACAAATACTGAGGATTCTGATGGGAACGGAGCATCGCCACTACCCTACAGTGTGGTGGTGTGTGACTGAGAGGCAGCGTGAGAGGCTGCTGGGTGCTAGCAGCATTGTGTCTGAGTGTGAAGAAACCCTGATGGAGCTCTCTTTAGCCTGGAGCTAATGAATATGCATGTAGTGGGAGGGGCAGGGGGAGCAGACAGACCCAGCTGTATGGGGATCAATGGAACCCTGCAGGAGAAATCAGACTCAACACAGAACACACACCCTCGCACACACACACACACACCCTCGCACACACACACCCTCGCACACACACACCCTCGCACACACACACCCTCGCACACACACACACCTCGCACACACACACCCTCGCACACACACACACCTCGCACACACACACCCTCGCACACACACACACCCTCGCACACACACACACCCTCGCACACACACACACCCTCGCACACACACACACCCTCGCACACACACACACCCTCGCACACACACACACCTCGCACACACACACCCTGCACACACACACCCTCGCACACACACACGCGCACACACTAGCGCTGTCCCGACAAAAAATATAAATATTGGTCGACCAAGAGTTGTCTTTTTTTCGACCAATCGATTGGTCTAACTTTTTTTATGTGTATTTTTTCATATATAGACACATCCTATGTGTTTTAATAAAATCAACTATATCTACTGAGCTTGTCTGATGCTTTAAGCATGCTGTTTGATTAAATAATTAAGACACACAAATGACTCAAGAGGGAGCCCGAGATCAAGATAGCCAGATTCTACCATTAAGCTCCTGAAGTTGCCGGTAATAGGCTACACCAGAGGTCGGCAACCTTTTCCATTTGGAGTGCCAATTTATTCTTACCATTTCTACCGATCTGCGTGCCAATTATTATTTTTAATTTTATTTTTTTAGTCATTTAGCAGACGCTCTTATCCAGAGCAACTTACAGTTAGTGAGAGCATACATTATTATTATATTTTTTTTAAATCATACTGGCCCCCCGTGGGAAACGAACCCACAACCCTGGCGTTGCAAACGCCATGCTCTACCAACTGAGCTACATCCCTGCCAGCCATTCCCTCCCCTACCCTGGACGACACTGGGCCAATTGTGCGCCGCCCCATGGGTTTCCCGGTCACGGCCGGCTACGACAGAGCCTGGATTCGAACCAGGATCTCTAGTGGCACAGCTAGCACTGCGATGCAGCGCCTTAGACCACTGCGCCACTCGGGAGGCGGGATATATGCATTTTCATGGAACAGTTTAATTTAATTTATAATAGTCTTTGTAGGTCTATCATTGTCATTTGGTTAATCTAAATTCTATCTAAATCTAAATGAAAATGATACAAATCTAAAAGTAACTTCTAGTGCCATTGCCAACTACAGTGCATTAGGAAAGTATTCAGACCCCTTGACTTTTTCCACATTTTGTTACATTACAGCATTATTCTAAAATGTATTAAATTGTTTATTTTCCTCATCAATCTACACACAATACCCCACAATGGCAAAGCAAAAACTGCTTTTTAGAAATGTATGCAAAAAAAGTAAACAAAATGAAAATCAAATTTTATTTTGTCACACACGCCGAATACAACAGGTGTAGACCTTACAGTGAAATGCTTACTTACAAGCCCTTAACCAACAATGCAGTTTTGAGAAAGAAGACCAAAAAATGTTTTTGAAATAAAAGTAACAAATAATTAAAGAGCAGCAGTAAAATAACAATAGTGAGGCTATATACAGAAGGTACCGCTACCGAGTCAATGTGCGGGGGCACTGGTTAGTCGAGGTAATTTAGGTAATATGTACATGTAGGTAGAGTTATTAAAGTGACTATGCATAGATAATAAACAGAGATGCAAATAGTCTGGGTAGCCATTTGATTAGATGTTCAGGAGTCTTATGGCTTGGGGGTAGATGCTGTTTAGAAGCCTCTTGGACCTAGACTTGGCACTCCGGTACCGCTTGCTGTGCGGTAGCAGAGAGAACAGTCTATGATTAGGGTGGCTGGAGTCTTTGACAATTTTTAGAGCCTTCCTCTGACACCGCCTGGTATAGAGGTCCTGGATGGCAGGAAGCTTGGCCCCAGTGATGTACTGGGACATATGCACTACCCTCTGTAGTGCCTTGCGGTTGGATGCCGAGCAGTTGCCATACCAGGCAATGATGCAACCAGTCAGGATGCTCTCGATGGTGCAGCTGTAGAACCTTTTGAGGATCTGAGGACCCATGCCAAATCTTTTCAGTCTCCTGAGGGGGAATAGGTTTTGTCGTGCCCTCTTCACGACTGTCTTGGTGTGTTTGGGCCATGATAGTTTGTTGGTGATGTGGACACCAAGGAACTTGACGCTCTCAACCTATTCAGCCCCTTCAGACCCTTTCCTCAGTACTTTGTTGAAGCACCTTTGGCAGCGTTTACAGCCTCGAGTCTCCTTGGTTATGACGCTACAAGCTTGGCTCACCTGTATTTGGGGAGTTTCTCCCATTCTTCTCTGCAGATCCTCTCAAGCTCTGTCAGGTTGGATGGGGAGCATCGCTGCACAGCTATTTTAAGGTCTCTCCAGAGATGTTTGATCGGGTTCAAGTTCGGGCTCTGGCTGGGCCACTCAAGGACATTCAGAGACTTGTCCCGAAGCCACTCCTGTGTTGTCTTGGCTGTGTGCTTAGGGTCGTTGTCCTGTTGGAAGGTGAACCTTCACCCCAGTCTGAGGTCCTGAGCGCTCTGGAGCAGGTTTTCATCAAGGATCTGTCTGTACTTTGCGCCGTTCCTCTTTCCCTCGATCCTGACTAGTCTCCCTGCCGCTGAAAAAACATCCCCACAGCATGATGCTGCCACCACCATGCTTCACCGCAGGGTGCCAGGTTTCCTCCAGACGTGACACTTGGCATTCAGGTCAAAGAGTTCAATCTTGGTTTCATCAGACCAGAGAATCTTGTTTCTCATGGTCTGAGATTCCTTTAGGTGTCTTTTGGCAAATTCCAAGTGGGCTGTCATGTGCCTTTTACTGAGGAGTGGCTTCCATCTGGCCACTCTACCATAAAAGCCTGATTGGTGAAGTTCTGCAGAGATGGTTGTCCTTCTGGAAGGTTCTCCCATCTCCACAGAGGAACTCTGGAGCTCTGTCAGAGTGACCATCGGGTTCTTGGTCACCTCCAATGTCCAATCAATTGAATTACCACAGGTGGACTCCAATCAAGTTGTAGAAACATCTCAAGGATGATCAATGGAAACAGGATGCACCTGAGCTCAATTTCAAGTCTCATAGCGAAGGGTCTGAATACTTATGAAAATAAGGTATTTCTGTTCTTTATTTTTAATAAATTTGCTAAAATGTCTAAAAACCTGTTTTTGCTTCGTCATTATGGGGTATTGTGTGTAGATTGATGAGGAAAAAAACCAATTGAATCCATTTTAGAATAAGGCTGTAACGTAACAAAATGTGGATGAAGTCAAGGGGTCTGAATACTTTCTGAATACACTGTACTTCCCTATCAAATCTAAAAATATCAAGCAGACAACCTAAGAAAATTAACAACAACAATAAATGGTTTGATGAAGAATGCAAAAACCTAAGAAAGAAATTGAGAAACCTATCCAACCAAAAAACACAGAGACCCATAAAACCTGAGCTTACGCCTTCACTATGGTGAATCACTAAAACAACACAGAAATAGACTACGGAAAAAGAAGTAACATTCATATGAGGGATAAATTCACCCAGCTGGAGATTGAGCTGGTAGAGCTGACAGACCCCTCAACAACAACCCCTCAACCAGACCCGGACAGATGAAGAGGGAGACAGAAGTGTCAACTCTGGACTGTGGTGAAAAAACTCCCAACAGGAGAGAGAAAACAGCCCAGCTGAAAGAGGAGGGGCAAAAGCTGAGATGCGACAATGAACAACTTATGAGAGAGCTGGCCATCCCCCAAGAGAAGCCAACAGAACAACCGTCTACAGACCCCGACTACAGGCAGGACAGACAAGATAGGACCCATCAACCCATCAGCCCCCCTCCTAGCACCCCTGTCAGCCCCCCTCCTAGCACCCCTGTCAGCCCCCCTCCTAGCACCCCTGTCAGCCCCCTCCCAGCACCCCTGTCAGCCCCCTCCTAGCACCCCTGTCAGCCCCCTCCTAGCACCCCTGTCAGCCCCCCTCCTAGCACCCCCTGTCAGCCCCCTCCTAGCACCCCTGTCAGCCCCCCTCCTAGCACCCCTGTCAGCCCCCTCCTAGCACCCCTGTCAGCCCCTCCTAGCACCCCTGTCAGCCCCCCTCCTAGCACCCCTGTCAGCCCCCTCCTAGCACCCCTGTCAGCCCCCTCCTAGCACCCCTGTCAGCCCCCCTCCTAGCACCCCTGTCAGCCCCCTCCTAGCACCCCCTGTCAGCCCCCCTCCTAGCACCCCTGTCAGCCCCCCTCCTAGCACCCCTGTCAGCCCCCCTCCTAGCACCCCTGTCAGCCCCCTCCTAGCACCCCTGTCAGCCCCCTCCTAGCACCCTGTCAGCCCCCTCCTAGCACACCCCTGAGCCCCCTCCTAGCACCCCTGTCAGCCCCCCCTCCTAGCACCCCTGTCAGCCCCCTCTAGCACCCCTGTCAGCCCCCTCCTAGCACCCTGTCAGCCCCCCTCCTAGCACCCCTGTCAGCCCCCTCCTAGCACCCTGTCAGCCCCCTCCTAGCACCCCTGTCAGCCCCCCTCCTAGCACCCCTGTCAGCCCCCTCCTAGCACCCTGTCAGCCCCCTCCTAGCACCCCTGTCAGCCCCCTCCTAGCACCCCTGTCAGCCCCCTCCTAGCACCCCTGTCAGCCCCCTCCTAGCACCCCTGTCAGCCCCCTCCTAGCACCCCTGTCAGCCCCCTCCTAGCACCCCTGTCAGCACCCTGTCAGCCCCTCCTAGCCCCCCTAGCCTCCTCCTAGCACCCCTGTCAGCCCCCCTCCCTAGCACCCCTGTCAGCCCCCTGCCCCCTCCCTAGCACCCCCCTGTCAGCCCCCCTCCCTAGCACCCCTGTCAGCCCCCCTCCTAGCACCCCTGTCAGCCCCCTCCTAGCACCCCTGTCAGCCCCCCTCCTAGCACCCCTGTCAGCCCCCCTCCTAGCACCCCCTCTCAGCCCCCTCCTAGCACCCCTGTCAGCCCCCCTCCTAGCACCCCTGTCAGCCCCCCTCCTAGCACCCCCTGTCAGCCCTCCTAGCACCCCTGTCAGCCCCCCTCCTAGCACCCTGTCAGCCCCTCCTAGCACCCCTGTCAGCCCCCCTCCTAGCACCCCTGTCAGCCCCCCTCCTAGCACCCCTGTCAGCCCCCCTCCTAGCACCCCTGTCAGCCCCCCTCCTAGCACCCCTGTCAGCCCCCCTCCTAGCACCCCTGTCAGCCCCCTCCTAGCACCCCCTGTCAGCCCCCTCCTAGCACCCCTGTCAGCCCCCTCCTAGCACCCCCTGTCAGCCCCCTCCTAGCACCCCTGTCAGCCCCCCTCCTAGCACCCCTGTCAGCCCCCTCCTAGCACCCCTGTCAGCCCCCTCCTAGCACCCCTGTCAGCCCCTCCTAGCACCCCTGTCAGCCCCCCCTCCTAGCACCCCTGTCAGCCCCCTCCTAGCACCCCTGTCAGCCCCCCTCCTAGCACCCCTGTCAGCCCCCCTGATAGCCCACGTGACAACCCCCACACACCCACTGACAATACACACAAGCCACAGATTGTACTCCTTACACAAAAACCCAGAGATTGTGCTCCTAATAGACTCAAATTGGAAATACATGAATGAGAATACAGTTTTTCCCCAAACGCAAAGTGGCTAAACTCTGGTGCCCAAACACTAGTCATTAGGCGTGCCCTGGAGCTGCTGTCAGAGGACAGACTAGGGTCCAAACACTAGGCCCTGGAGCTGCTGTCAGAGGACAGACTAGGGTCCAAACACTAGGCCCTGGAGCTGCTGTCAGAGGACAGACTAGGGTCCAAACACTAGGCCCTGGAGCTGCTGTCAGAGGACAGACTAGGGTCCAAACACTAGGCCCTGGAGCTGCTGTCAGAGGACAGACTAGGGGTCCAAACACTAGGCCTGCCCTGGAGCTGCTGTCAGAGGACAGACTAGGGTCCAAACACTAGGCCCTGGAGCTGCTGTCAGAGGACAGACTAGGGTCCAAACACTAGGCCCTGGAGCTGCTGTCAGAGGACAGACTAGGGTCCAAACACTAGGCCCTGGAGCTGCTGTCAGAGGACAGACTAGGGGTCCAAACACTAGGCCCTGGAGCTGCTGTCAGAGGACAGACTAGGGTCCAAACACTAGGCCTGCCCTGGAGCTGCTGTCAGAGGACAGACTAGGGTCCAAACACTAGGCCCTGGAGCTGCTGTCAGAGGACAGACTAGGGTCCAAACACTAGGCCTGCCCTGGAGCTGCTGTCAGAGGACAGACTAGGGTCCAAACACTAGGCCCTGGAGCTGCTGTCAGAGGACAGACTAGAGTCCAAACACTAGGCCCTGGAGCTGCTGTCAGAGGACAGACTAGGGTCCCAAACACTAGGCCCTGGAGCTGCTGTCAGAGGACAGACTAGGGTCCAAACACTAGGCCTGCCCTGGAGCTGCTGTCAGAGGACAGACTAGGGTCCAAACACTAGGCCTGCCCTGGAGCTGCTGTCAGAGGACAGACTAGGGTCCAAACACTAGGCCTGGAGCTGCTGTCAGAGGACAGACTAGGGTCCAAACACTAGTCATTAGGCCTGCCCCTGGAGCTGCTGTCAGAGGACAGACTAGGTCCAAACACTAGGCCCTGGAGCTGCTGTCAGAGGACAGACTAGGGTCCAAACACTAGGCCCTGGGCAGCTGTCAGAGGACAGACTAGGGTCCAAACACTAGGCCTGGAGCTGCTGTCAGAGGACAGACTAGGGTCCAAACACTAGTCATTAGGCCTGCCCTGGAGCTGCTGTCAGAGGACAGACTAGGGTCCAAACACTAGGCCCTGGAGCTGCTGTCAGAGGACAGACTAGGGTCCAAACACTAGGCCTGCCCTGGAGCTGCTGTCAGAGGACAGACTAGGGTCCAAACACTAGGCCTGCCCTGGAGCTGCTGTCAGAGGACAGACTAGGGTCCAAACACTAGGCCCTGGAGCTGCTGTCAGAGGACAGACTAGGGTCCAAACACTAGGCCCTGGAGCTGCTGTCAGAGGACAGACTAGGGTCCAAACACTAGGCCCTGGAGCTGCTGTCAGAGGACAGACTAGGGTCCAAACACTAGGCCTGGAGCTGCTGTCAGAGGACAGACTAGGGTCCAAACACTAGGCCCTGGAGCTGCTGTCAGAGGACAGACTAGGGTCCAAACACTAGGCCCTGGAGCTGCTGTCAGAGGACAGACTAGGGTCCCCCAGCCACATCATAATACACACAGGTACAAACGACCTGAGAGCCCAGCAGGGAAGGGTGGCCACAGCACTCAAGGGAGTGATTGAAAAAGCTTCTTCCACACACATGATCTCCACCCTGCTGCCATGAAAATACTTTCATCCTACCACCATACAGCGGGTGAATGGAAGCATTTCCTGTGACTGTGATTCGAAACCCAATGTCTACCTGGCCCACCACTCCACCCTGGACTTGAACAGCCTTTAGGACCAGGTCCACCTCTACAAGACCACGGTCCCAACCAGCCAGGACCCTGAAATACATCGCACTCAACCGCAGCCTCAGCACCTCACACAGGAGCAACAGAGCAATGAGCACCCCGCCCAGACCTGCGAGACTCCCTCACAGACCTACCAGACATCCTCCCAGACCTACCAGACTCCCTCACAGACCTACCAGACATCCTCCCAGACCTACCAGACATCCTCCCAGACCTACCAGACTCCCTCACAGACCTACCAGACATCCTCCCAGACCTACCAGACTCCCTCACAGACCTACCAGACTCCCTCACAGACCTACCAGACTCCCTCACAGACCTACCAGACCTACCAGACTCCCTCACAGACCTACTAGAATCCCTCACAGACCTACCAGAATCCCTCACAGACCTACCAGACTCCCTCACAGACCTACCAGACTCCCTCACAGACCTACCAGACATCCTTACAGACCTACCAGACTCCCTCACAGATCTGCGAGACTCCCCTCCAGGAGTCTATTATCACCGACCTTAATAGAGAGTCTCTCAGAGTGTTCACAGTCAGCCAACTGACTGCAAAAGCACAATCTACTTGAACAGAGCAATACTCAACCATGAAGCATTGAAGCTGAACGAACTGCATGCTGTTAAGAAATGCTCGCCTGTATCTTTGTAGTGACTAGGTAGTGACCCCTTGACTTTTTCCACATTTTGTTGTGTTACAGCCTGAATTAAAAATGTATTAAATTGAGATTTTGTGTCACTCACACACAATACCCCATAATTTGATTGCGGACATTACCATGTGTAGGGTGCAGTCTTTCGGATGGGACGTTAAAATGGTGTCCTGACTCTCTGTGGTCACTAAAGATCCCATGGCACTTATCGTAAGAGTAGGGGTGTTAACACCGGTGTCCTGGCTAAATTCCCAATCTGGCCCTCATACCATCATGGCCACCTAATCATCCCCAGCTTTCAATTGGCTCATTCATCTCCCCTGTAACTATTTCCCAGGTTGTTGCTGTAAATGAGAATGTGTACTCAGTCAACTTAACTGGTAAAATAAAGGTAAAATAAAGAAAAATAAATGTCAAAGTTAAATGATGTTTATTTTAATTTTATTTTTTTTACAAATTAATTAAAAATGAAAAGCTGAAATGTCTTGAGTCAATAAGTATTCAACCCCTTTGTTATGGCAAGAATAAATAAGTTCAGGAGTAAAAATGTGCTTAACAAGTCAAATAATAAGGACTCACTCTGCAATAATAGTTTTTAACATGATTTCTGAATGACTTCCTCATCTCTGTACAATTATCTGTAAGGTCCCTCAGTCAAGCAGTGAATTTCAAACACAGATTCAACCACAAAGACCAGGGAGGTATTCCAATGCCTCGCAAAGAAGGGCACCTATTGGTAGATGGGTAAAAATCAAATAAAAAAGCAGACATTGAATATCCCTTTGAGCACGGTGAAGTTATTAATTACACTTTGGATGGTGTATCAATACACCCAGTCAGTTACAGTTTTGACTTAAATCGCTTGAAACTCGCTGTCTACCAATGATCAAAAATCAACATGACAGAGCTTGAAGGATTAAAAAATAATAATGTGCAAACATTGCACAATCCAGGTGTGGAAAGCTCTTAGAGACGTACCCAGAAAGACTCACAGCTGTAATCGCTGCCAAAGGTGACTCAGGGGTGAGAATACTTCAGTCTGGTTTTAGACCCCATCCATCATACAGTGCCTTGGAAAAGTATTCTTCCCCCTTGGCGTTTTTCCTATTTTGTTGCATTACAACTTGTAATTTAAATAGATTTTTCTTTCGATTTCATGTAATGGACATACACAAAATAGTCCAAATTGGTGAAGTGAAATGAAAAAAATAACTTGTTTCAAAAAATTAAAAAGAAATAAATAACGGAAAAGTGGTGTGTGCATATGTATTCACCCCCTTTGCTATGAAGCCCCTAAATAAGATCTGGTGCAACCAATTACCTTCAGAAGTCACATAATTAGTTAAATAAAGTCCACCTGTGTGCAATCTAAGTGTCACATGATCTCAGTATATATACACCTGTTCTGAAAGGCCCCAGAGTCTGCAACACCACTAAGCAAGGGGCACCACCAAGCAAGTGGCACCATGAAGACCAAGGAGCTCTCCAAACAGGTCAGGGACAAAGTTGTGGAGAAGTACAGATCAGGGTTTGGTTATAAAAGAATATCAGAAACTTTGAACATCCCACGGAGCACCATTAAATCCATTATTAAAAAATGGAAAGAATATGGCACCACAACAAACCTGCCAAGAGAGGACCGCCCACCAAAGCTCACGGACCAGGCAAGGAGGGCATTAATCAGAGAGGCAACAAAGAGACCAAAGATAACCCTGAAGGAGATGCAAAGCTCCACAGTGGAGATTGGAGTATCTGTCCGTAGGACCACTTTAAGCCGTACACTCCACAGAGCTGGGATTTATGGAAGAGTGGCCAGAAAAAAGCCATTGCTTAAAGAAAAAAATAAGCAAACACATTTGGTGTTCGCCAAAAGGCATGTGGGAGACTCCCCAAACATATGGAAGAAGGTACTCTGGTCAGATGAGACTCAAATTGAGCTTTTGGCCATCAAGGAAAACGCTATGTCTGGCGCAAACCCAACACCTCTCATCACCCCGAGAACACCATCCCCACAGTGAAGCATGGTGGTGGCAGCATCATGCTATGGGGATGTGGGGGTGTTTTTCATTGGCAGGGACAGGGAAACTGGATCAGAATTGAAGGAATGATGGATGTAGCTCAGTTGGTAGAGCATGGCGTTTGCAACGCCAGGGTTGTGGGTTCGATTCCCACGGGGGGGCCAGTATGAAAACAAATATTTAAAAAATGTATGCGCTCACTAACTGTAAGTCGCTCTGGATAAGAGCGTCTGCTAAATGACTTACATGTAAATGTTATCTGTCGGAAAGATATCAGTTTGTCTCTGTGGATGGTTTGTCCTCTGTCAAATCAAATGGACGTTTCGGTGTTCCTCAAGGTTCTATTTTAGGACCACTATTGTTTTCACTATATATTCTACCTCTTGGTGATGTCAAGTTCCTTGGCGTACACATCACTGACAAACTGAAATGGTCCACACACGCAGACAGTGTTGTGAAGAAGGCGCAACAGAGCCTCTTCAACCTCAGGAGGCTGAAGAAATTCGGCTTAGCACCTAAAACCCTCACAAACTTTTACAGATGCACAATTGAGAGCATCCTGTCGGGCTGTATCACCGCCTGGTACAGCAACTGCACCGTCCGCAACCGCAGGGCTCTCCAGAGGGTGGTGCGGTCTGCCGACCGCATTACCAGGGGCAAACTACCCGCCCTCCAAGACACATACAGCACCCGATGTCACAGGAAGGCCAAAAAGATCATCAAGGACATCAACCAGGCCATCAGACTGTTAAATAGCCATCACTAGCACATTAGAGGCTGCCATCAGACTGTTAAATAGCCATCACTAGCACATTAGAGGCTGCTGCTGCCATCAGACTGTTAAATAGCCATCACTAGCACATTAGAGGCTGCCATCAGACTGTTAAATAGCCATCACTAGCACATTAGAGGCTGCTGCTGCCATCAGACTGTTAAATAGCCATCACTAGCACATTAGAGGCTGCCATCAGACTGTTAAATAGCCATCACTAGCACATTAGAGGCTGCTGCTGCCATCAGACTGTTAAATAGCCATCACTAGCACATTAGAGGCTGCTGCTGCCATCAGACTGTTAAATAGCCATCACTAGCACATTAGAGGCTGCTGCTGCCATCAGACTGTTAAATAGCCATCACTAGCACATTAGAGGCTGCTGCTGCCATCAGACTGTTAAATAGCCATCACTAGCACATTAGAGGCTGCTGCTGCCATCAGACTGTTAAATAGCCATCACTAGCACATTAGAGGCTGCTGCTGCCATCAGACTGTTAAATAGCCATCACTAGCACATTAGAGGCTGCCATCAGACTGTTAAATAGCCATCACTAGCACATTAGAGACTGCCATCAGACTGTTAAATAGCCATCACTAGCACATTAGAGGCTGCCATCAGACTGTTAAATAGCCATCACTAGCACATTAGAGGCTGCTGCTGCCATCAGACTGTTAAATAGCCATCACTAGCACATTAGAGGCTGCTGCTGCCATCAGACTGTTAAATAGCCATCACTAGCACATTAGAGGCTGCCATCAGACTGTTAAATAGCCATCACTAGCACATTAGAGACTGCCATCAGACTGTTAAATAGCCATCACTAGCACATTAGAGGATGCCATCAGACTGTTAAATAGCCATCACTAGCACATTAGAGGCTGCTGCTGCCATCAGACTGTTAAATAGCCATCACTAGCACATTAGAGGCTGCCATCAGACTGTTAAATAGCCATCACTAGCACATTAGAGGCTGCTGCTGCCATCAGACTGTTAAATAGCCTTCACTAGCACATTAGAGACTGCCATCAGACTGTTAAATAGCCATCACTAGCACATTAGAGGCTGCTGCTGCCATCAGACTGTTAAATAGCCATCACTAGCACATTAGAGACTGCCATCAGACTGTTAAATAGCCATCACTAGCACATTAGAGGCTGCTGCTGCCATCAGACTGTTAAATAGCCATCACTAGCACATTAGAGGCTGCTGCTGCCATCAGACTGTTAAATAGCCATCACTAGCACATTAGAGGCTGCTGCTGCCTATTGAAATCACTGGCCACTTTAAGAAATGGAACACTAGTCACTTTAATAATGTTTACATATCTTGCACTACTCATCTCATATGTATATACTGCATTCCATTCTATAATATTCTACTGTATCTTAGTCCATGCCGCTCTGTCACTGCTTGTCCATATATGTATATATTCTTAAATCCCATTCCTTACTAGTTTTGTGTGTATTGGGTATATGTTGTGAAATTGTTAGATATTACTTGTTAGATATTACTGCACTGTCGGAGCTAGAAGCACAAGCATTTCGCTACACCCGCAATAACATCTGCTAAACACGTGAATGTGACAAATAACATTTTATTTGATTTGATTTGGAAACACAATGTCAACTTCCACTGCTATGCGGACGACACACAGCTGTACATTTTGATGAAACATGGTGAAGCCCCCAAATGTCCTACCCTGGAAGCCTGTGTTTCAGACATAAGGAAGTGGATGGCGGCAAATATTTTACTTTTAAACTCAGACAAAACAGAGATGCTAGTTCTAGGTCCCAAGAAACAAAGAGGTCTGCTGTTGGATCTGACAATTAATCTTGATGTCTGTCCAGTCGTCTCAAATAAAACTGTGAAGGACCTTGGCGTTACTCTGGACCCTGATCTCTCTTTTGACAAATATATCAAGAATATTTCAAGGACAGCTTTTTTCCATCTTCGTAACATTGCACAAATCTGAAACTATTTTGTCCAAAAATGATGCAGAAAAGCGAACCCATGATTTTGTCACTTCTAGATTAGACTACTGCAATGCTCTACTCTCCGGCTACCCGAATAAAGCACTAAATAAACTTCAGTTAGTGCTAAACACGGCTGCTAGAATCTGGACTAGAACCATGTGATCATATTACTCCAGTGCTAGCCTCTTTCCACTGGCTTCCTGTTAAGGCTAGGGCTGATTTCAAGGTTTTACTGCTAACCTACAAAGCATTACATGGGCTTGCTCCTACCTATCTCTCCGATTTGGTCCTGCCGTACATACCTACACGTACGCTACGGTCACAAGACGAGGCCTCCTTATTGTCCCTAGAATCTCTAAGCAAACAGCTGGAGGCAGGGCTTTCTCCTATAGAGCTCCATTTTTATGGAATGGTCTGCCTATCCATGTGAGAGACGCAGACTCGGTCTCGACTTTTAAGTCTTTACTGAAGACTCATCTCTTTAGTAGGTCCAATTATTGAGTGTAGTTTGGCCCAGGGGTGCGAAGGTGAACGGCAAAGCACTGGAGCGACGAACCGCCCTTGCTGTCTCTGCCTGGCCGGCTCCCCTCTCTCCACTGGGATTCTCTGCCTCTGACCCTATTACGGGGGCTGAGTCACTGGCTTCCTGGTGCTTTCCATGCCGTCCCTAGGAGGGGTGCGTCACTTGAGTGTGTGGGTCACTGATGTGATCTTCCTGTCTGGTTTGTCGCCCCATCGGGCTTGTGCAGTGGAGGAGATCTTCGTGGGCTATACTCAGCCTTGTCTCAGGGTAGTAGGTTGGTGGTCTGTTGATATCCCTCTGGTGGTGTGGGGGCTGTGCTTTGGCAAAATGGGTGGGGTTATATCCTGCCTGGTTGGCCCTGTCCGGGGGTATCGTCGGACGGGGCCACAGTGTCTCCCGACCCCCCCGTCTCAGCCTCCATTATCTATGCTGCAATAGTCTATGTGCCGGGGGGCTAGGGTCAGTCTGTTATATCTGGTGTAATTCTCCTGTCTTATCTGGTGTCCTGTGTGAATTTAAGTATGCTCCCTCTAATTCTCTCTCTCTCCCTCTCTCCCTCCCATCCCGGAGGACCTGAGCCCTAGGACCATGCCTCAGGACTACCTGGCCTGATGACTCCTGGCTGTCCCCAGTCCACCTGGTCCTCTCTCCCTCCCCCTCCCGGTGGACCTGAGCCCTAGGACCATGCCTCAGGACTACCTGGCCTGATGACTCCTGGCTGTCCCCAGTCCACCTGGTCCTCTCTCCCTCCCTCCCGGTGGACCTGAGCCCTAGGACCATGCCTCAGGACTACCTGGCCTGATGACTCCTGGCTGTCCCCAGTCCACCTGGTCCTCTCTCCCTCCCCTCCCGGAGGACCTGAGCCCTAGGACCATGCCTCAGGACTACCTGGCCTGATGACTCCTGGCTGTCCCCAGTCCACCTGGTCCTCTCTCCCTCCCCTCCCGGAGGACCTGAGCCCTAGGACCATGCCTCAGGACCACCTGGCCTGATGACTCCTGGCTGTCCCCAGTCCACCTGGTCCTCTCTCCCTCCCTCCCGGAGGACCTGAGCCCTAGGACCATGCCTCAGGACTACCTGGCCTGATGACTCCTTGCTGTCCCCAGTCCACCTGGTCCTCTCTCCCTCCCCTCCCGGAGGACCTGAGCCCTAGGACCATGCCTCAGGACTACCTGGCCTGATGACTCCTGGCTGTCCCCAGTCCACCTGGTCGTGCTGCTGCTCCAGTTTCCACTCTTCTGCCTGCGGCTATGGAACCCTGACCTGTTCACCGGACGTGCTACCTTGTCCCAGACCTGCTGTTTTCAACTCTCTCTCTCTACCGCACCTGCTATTTCAACCTCTAAATGCCCGGCTATGAAAAGCCAAGTGACATTTACTCCTGATGTACTGACCTGTTGCAACCTCTACAACCACTGTGATTATTATTTGACCCTGCTGGTCATCTATGAACGTTTTAACATCTTGAAGAACAATCTGCCCTTAATGACTATGTACTCTTAAAATCTCAACCCGGCACAGCCAGAAGAGGACTGGCCACCCCTCAGAGCCTGGTTCCTCTCTAGGTTTCTTCCTAGGTTCCTGCCTTTCTAGGGAGTTTTTCCTAGCCACCGTGCTTCTACATCTGCATTGCTTGCTGTTTGGGGGTTTTATGCTGGGTTTCTGTATAGCACTTTGTGACATCTGCTGATGTAAAAAGGGTTTTATAAATACATTTGATTGATGTAAATTAGATACACTACATGACCAAAAGTATGTGGACAACTGTTCTTCGAACATCTCATTCCAAAATCATGGGGGTTAATATGGAGTTGGTCCCCCCCCTTTGCTGCTATAACAGCCTCCACTCTTCTAGGAAGGCTTTCCACTAGATGTTGGAACATTGCTGCAGGGACTTGCTTCCATTCAGCCACAAGAGCATTAGTGAGGTCGGGGCACTGATGTTGGTTGATTAGGCCTGACTCGCAGTCGGCAGTCCAATTCATTCCAAAGGTGTTCGATGGGGTTGAGGTCAGGGCTCTGTGCAGACTAGTCAAGTTCTTCCACACCGATCTCGACAAATCATTTATGTATGGACCTCACTTTGTGCACGGGGACATTGTCATGCTGAAACAGGAATGGGCCTTCCCCAAACT